>NC_066367.1:30065074-30145981 GCF_013377495.2 Cygnus atratus
CGGGCCGCCCAGCGGGGTGACGTCCCCATTTTTCCCCCCCCCCAGGCGCCCGCAAGGAGAACCCGGAGCCGGCATGGCGCAGCCCAACGCGCCCCCCCCGTACGACGACAAGAACCCCCTGTACCCCCCGCCCCCGGGGGCCTACCCCCAGCCCCCCCACTACGGCGGGGGGTACCCGCAGCCGGGGGGCTATCCGGCGCCGGGGGGGTACCCGCAGCCGGGGGGCTACGCGGCGCCGGGGGGGTACCCCCAGCCGGGGAATGGCCATGCCCGTGCGGTTCGGTAAGCGGGGGGAAGCCCTGTTTTGGGCTGGGGGGGGGGGTGCGGATTACTGGGGGGGGGGTGTATTGGTGCTGGGGGTCTCCCATGGGCTCTGAGCGCCCTGAGGTGCTGTCCCGGGAAGGGGGGTGTCCCGCGGGGGGGGGGGGGGGGGGGGGGAAGACCTGGTGTGGCTCATCCTGGTGCTGCCCTGCTGTCAGACGGGGTGTCACCGAGGTGTGTGTCCCCCCCCCCCTCCCCCCCCCGCGGCAGGTGACGGCTATGGAGGGGAAGGCATGGGGGCCGGCTCCCCCTTCCAGGCGGCCGACTGGGACGACAAGAAGGTCCGGCACACCTTCATCCGCAAGGCAAGTACGGGGGCCGGGGGCACGGTGCCACCCCCTGCCCGCTTTGTTTTTTTTTTTTTGGGGGGGGACACAGGTGCTGACCCACGCCCCCCCCCCCCCCCCGCCGCCATCTCCCGCAGGTCTACGCCATCATCTCGGTGCAGCTGCTGGTGACGGTGGGGATCATCGCCGTGTTCACCTTCGTGTGAGCGGGGCGGGGCGAGGGGGGGGGTTGAAGCCACACCGGGGGGGGGGGGTGGGGGGGGGCACACGCCACTTAACGCTCGTCCCTGCCCCCCCCCCCCCCCCCCCCCCCGCAGCTCGCCCGTGCGCTCCTTCGTCCAGAGGAACGTCGCCGTCTACTACGCCTCATAGTGAGTATGGGGTCCCCGAGGGCCACGGGGGGCCCCCCCACCCCCACCCCCCCACCGCCACCACGGGGTGGGGGGTGGGGGGGGCGCTGAGCTCGACCCCTCTCCTTCTCCCCCCCCCCCAGCGCCGTCTTCCTGGTGACCTACCTGGTGCTGGCCTGCTGCCAGGGGCCCCGGTGAGCGCTGGGGACCCCAAAAAAAGGGGAGAGAGCTTGGGGCTGGGGGGGGGGGGGGGCCTCTGGGTATTTAGGGACGGGGCACGGATCCCGGTGTGGGTTTGGGGCCAGCCCCACGAGCGAGGCTGCGGGGACCCCGCGGGAGATGGGACGGGGACGCGGGGCACGTGGGGGGCTTGTGGGGACGGGGGGGGGGGCTTGTGGGGACGGGGGTGCCGGCAGGGGGCTCACCGCCACCGCCCCCCCCCCCCCCCCGACCCGTTCTCGTCCCCAGGAGGCGCTTCCCGTGGAACATCATCCTGCTGAGCATCTTCGTGAGTGGGGGGCTGGCGGCGCCCCCCGGGACGAGGGGCTGGGGGGGGGTGGGGGGGGGGGCAGAGCGGGGACGGTCCCTGCCCGCGGGGGTGCAGCGGGCCGGCGGTCCCCGTGCCCCCCGTTTGTCGTTGCTGAACCCATCCTTGTGTCCCGCAGACGCTGGCCATGGGGTTCATGACGGGGACCATCGCCAGGTACTCGCCGGGGTTTTTGGGGGGGGGGGGGTGCCGGTGTCCCCCCCCCGGGTGGAGGGGGGGGGGGGGACACACACCCCTTCCCTGGCCGATCCCGGGGTGACCGCGGTGTCCCCCTGTGCCCGCAGCACGTACCGGACCAACGCTGTCCTCATCGCCATGCTCATCACCGCCATCGTGGCCATCGTCGTCACCCTCTTCTGCTTCCAGACCAAGGTGGGGGGGGGGGGGGGGCCCACGCTCCCCGGGGGGGGGGGGGCCGGGGACGCGGTGGGACACCCCGGTGACACCTTTCCCCCCCCCCCCCCCCCCCCCAGGTTGACTTCACCTCGTGCCCGGGGCTCTTCTGCGTGCTGGGCATCGTGGTCATGGTCACGGGGATTCGTCACCGCCATCGTCCTCTCCTTCAAATACGTGAGTCGGGGGGGGGGGGGCTGCGGGGTTGCCGTGCGACCCTCCCCCCCCCCCCCCCCCCCCAGCCCAGCCTTCCCACCTCCCCACGCTCACCGTCCCCGTGCCCCCGCGCAGGTCCCCTGGCTCCACATGCTGTACGCGGCCATCGGGGCCATCGCCTTCACCCTGGTGAGCTGACGTTCGCCCTCCACGGCGGCGGCGAGCACCCGCTCTGGGGGGGGGGGGGGGGGCTGTGAAGCCCCCCCCCCCAGCACCCCTGCCTGACCCCCCCCCCCCCGTCCCCAGTTCCTGGCCTACGACACGCAGCTGGTGCTGGGGAACAGGAAGAACACGCTGAGCCCCGAGGAGTACATCTACGGCGCCCTCACCATCTACACCGACATCATCTACATCTTCACCTTCCTCCTGCAGATCGTGGGCCGGGACTAAGCCCCCGCCCCGGGACCCCTTTCCTAACAACCCCCCCCCCCCCGCCCCCAAACGCTTCTTGCTTGCCCCCTCCCCCTCCCCCCCCCCCGGGCGAACTGCTCCTCTCTCTGCCAGCCCCCCTCCCCGAGCCACCAGCACCCAGTGCCCCCAGTTTGGGCGGTGCGGACCCCTCCCCCCCCCCCCCCCAGTTCCCAACTGGGCAGGGGGTGCCGCTGGTTCCCGGGGTGGAGGGAGGGGGGGGGGCGCAAATCGAGGCCGGCTCCCGGCGCGGGGGGCGGGGGGGGGGGGCTCACCTCCGCTTGTAAATAAGCTCTGAAGCCAGCTACGGCTCCGCCTGGGCCCAGCGCCCCCAGAACGCTCCGGGACCCCCGCCCCAAGGCTGCCTCGAGGGAAGGGCTCCCCCGGCCCCAAAGCCCTGGGGGGGGGGTTAACGGCTGCCGGGGGGGGGGCAGTGGGCAGCAGGGCGCCGGGCTCTGGCCGCCCCCCGGCTTCACTCACTCAGTGCCTTAACGTGGCCGCCCACCCCCCCCGGCCCCCCCCGGGCCCTGATGCGCCTCGGGGCGGGGGGGGGGGACACCCAGGGGTGGGAGGCCCCGGCGGGCCCGTGAGGGCGAGCGGCGTTACTCTTGCCGAATAAAAACCACTTTAATTTTCCACGCGGCCCCGGCGTGGTTCCTGGGTGCTGCGGAGGTGGGGGGGGGTGGGGGTCCCGGAGCCCCGTGGCGCCCCCCCCCCCCCCCCCACCTCCTCCGTCCTTTCGGGGTCGGGGCTGCTGGGGGGGTCCCGGCTAGGCGCGGCGGTAGCGCTCCGTCTCGTAGGCGCCCTCGTTGGCCCTCAGCATCTTCTGGCGGATCCGGAGCTGCTCCAGGCGGTTCCTGCCCACCTCCCGCTTGACCAGCAGGAAGAGGACGATGCCGCACGGCAGCCCCAGGGCCCTGCGGGGCGGGCAGGGCAGCGCGTGGGGACCTTGGGGGGGGGGGCACACCGCGACCCCCCCCCCCCCCAACAACAACTCACCATGCCACCCCCACCGGCTTCATGGGGTTCTTGCCCTTCTTCCGCGTCGGGATGTACTCCACGCCCTCGGGCAGCCGGCCCGGGGGGGGGCCCGGGGGGGGGCCCGGGGGGGGCCGGTGGCAGCCCCGCCGCGGGAGCCGTGCCAGGGGAGGGGGCGGCCACCCCCGCGCCCCCCGGCCGGGCGCTGCCAGGAGCCCTGCGGGGACATGGGGGGGGAGGGGGGGGTCGGTCGGAGGGGGGGGGGGGCACGGGACGGGGGGGGGCGGCCCCCCCCCCCCCCATCGGTCCCGGTGCCCGACCCCAGCCCTGCACCGGGGGGCGGGGGCGTGGCCAAGCCTGAGGGGGCGTGGCCAAGCCAGAAGGGGGCGTGGCCACCCAGGTGGGCGCGTCCAACCAACCCAAAGGGGGCGTGGTGGCCGATGACCGGGGGCGTGGCCAAGGCTAAGGGGCGTGGTCTACGGAAGGGGCGTGGCCAAGCCCTAAAAGGGGGCGTGGCCTCGCTTCCCCGGGGGGCCTCCCCGCCCCGCGCCGGCCACGATCGCGCCCCGCGGGACCCCGGAGCGCCGAGGCCGCCGGCCCCGCCCGCCCCCGCCCGTCCCCTGCCCGCCGTTACCGCGCAGGCCGCCGAGCGCCGCCGCCATGCTGGGCTGGGCCGGGCTCACCTCGGCCCCGCTGCACGCCGGGAGCCGCAGTGCGCGGCGCGGGGACGGCCCGCGGGCGGCTCCGCCGGGGGAGGGGGGGGGACTACAACTCCCAGCGCGCCCCGCGCCGACGGGAAGGGGCGGGGCGCGGGCGAGGAAGGCGGGCCGCGATTGGGGGCCGAGCGGCGGAAGCGGGCGGCGGGGCGGGGCGGAAGCGGGCAGAGCCGGCATGGAGCCCGCCGAGGGGCCGGGGGCGCTGGGCTTCCACGGCGACGAGGAGATCATCGAGGTGGTGGAGCTGGGCCCGCCCGGGCCGGGTGAGACGGGGCGCGCCGCCGCGGGACCGGCCTCCCCGGGGGGCACCGGCACCGGCACCGCCGCCACCCCCACCGGGGCCCGCACCGCCCGCGGGGCCTCGGGACCGGCCCCCCGGTCCCCCCCCGGTCTCCCCCCGGTCCCCCCCGTCCCCCCCCGGTCCCCCCCATCGCCCCCGTACCCCCCGTACCCCCCGGTCCCCCCCCGGTCCCCCCCCGGTCCCCCCCATCGCCCCCGTACCCCCCGTACCCCCCCGTCCCCGCCACCGGCGCCTCCCCCGTCCCCGGTGCCCCCCCCCCCCCATCCCCCCGTCCCCGCGGGCAGGTTCCCGGCCGCGCCGCGCCGCGCGCTGAGCCCCGCTGCCCGCAGATGACCTGGCCGACGAGATGGAGGACGTGGACTTCGAGGACGAGGGGCCGGAGGAGGAGCCCGACGGCGAGGCGTGGGAGACGGAGGACGACGAGGGGGTGGAGGGCGGCATGGAGGCGCAGGACGACAGCGAGGTCACGTTCGCGCTGCACTCGGGTGAGCGGGGGCCGCGGGCAGCTGCGGGGCCCGACGGGGCGGCTGCCGGGGAGCGCTGCGCCTCGGGGCCTCCTCCTGGCTTTCCCTACAGCAAGGAGGTGCGGGGGGGGGGTCGCCGCCAGCCTGACCTCCCCCGGCCCTCCCAGCACTGCGTGGGGTTCGGGTGGTTCTTGGCGGGGGGGGGGGGAGGCGAGCAGCCCCTGAGCGGCCTCCCTCTGCCCTGCTGCGAAGCTTCTGTCTTCTGCGTGAGCCTCGACCCCAAGACCAACACGCTGGCGGTGACGGGCGGGGAGGACGACAAGGCCTTCGTGTGGCGCCTGAGCGACGGAGAGCTCCTGTTCGAGTGCTCAGGTGAGGAGCTCGGGCCGGGCCCCCCCCCCCCACACCCCGCTCGGGGCTGCCCACATGAACGGCCGCGTCCCCCTCCCGGCCCCGTCTCGCTGGACGCGCTCGTCCCCAGCTGAGGCTCTGCTGGAGCTGAGCTCCCGATCGTCTTCTGTAGCTGCTGCTTGCTAACCGAGCAGCCTCTGCTCCCTGCCGCCTCTAGGACACAAGGACTCGGTCACCTGCGCTGGCTTCAGCCACGACTCCGTGTTCGTGGCCACGGGCGACATGTCCGGGCTTATCAAAGTGTGGCGGGTGGACGCCAAGGAGGAAGTGTGGTCCTTCGAGGTGGGGGACCTGGAGGTGAGCGGCTGAACCCCAGCTCCTGCGGCGAGCTCAGGCTGGCGGCGGGACGCGGCGCTGCTTCCCCTCCTCCTGGGGGACGCCGCCCCGTGACGCTGCCTGCCCCCCTCTCCGCGCAGTGGATGGAGTGGCACCCCCAAGCCCACGTCCTCCTGGCGGGCACGGCCGACGGCAACTCCTGGATGTGGAAGATCCCCAGCGGAGACTGCAAAACCTTCCAGGGCCCCGCGTGCCCGGCCACGTGTGGCAGGATCCTGCCTGACGGTGAGGCACGGGGGGGGCCCTCCGGGGAAGGGGAATGTCACCGGCTCTGGCCACGGGACCCTGTTGGCACTGCTGCCACCTTGTTCTTCCTGGAGCTGGGGCGCCCCAGGGCGCGCGGCCTGCGCTGTCGGGAAGCGAGGGGTGCGGGAAGCTCTGGCTCAGTGCCCTGGGTCTGGCTGGCCTAGGGAAACGAGCCGTGGTGGGGTACGAGGACGGCACCATGCGCATCTGGGATCTGAAGCAGGGAACCTCGCTGCACGTGCTGAAAGGTAGGGAAGAAGCTGATCGCCTGCCGCGCGCGCTGACTGGGGAAGGGCTGCCGGCGGGCTCTGAGCTCTGTCGTGGTGAAGAGGCAGCACCCGCTGAGCCCGGCGGCTTCCCCGCTGAATTGCCCCCTCCCCGCGGTGCTGGCCCTTGCCACGGGGCCGCCAGCAGAGCTGCTGCTGAGGCTGCAGGGGGAGGCGCGGTGGGTTTCAGGGCGCGCAAAGCGGAGCTCACGCCTCTCCTGCTCGCCCCCACAGGCCAGGATGGCCACCAGGACCCCTTGACGTGCGTGGCCAGCAACCAGGACGGCAGTTTGATCCTGACGGGCTCCGTCGACTGTCACGCCAAGCTGGTCAACTCTGCCACGGGCAAGGTGAGTCCGCGGCCACCCGTGGGGTGGGTGTCCCCGCGTGGGGGCCTCCGCCAGCCGAGAGCAGCCTGCGGTGGCCACCGGTGGCCAGCAGGAGGCGCGCCTGGCCAGCGCAACCACCGCCTCCCAGCTGCTGGGGGGACTGGAGGCTGCCGGGGGGCTCACGGGCTCTCCCCCCCCCCCCCCAGGTGGTGTGCGTGTTCAAGATGGAGAGCGCGGCCCCCAAGGCCCCTGCCGGCGAGGGCGAGGAGGCCGAGTCCAACTCGGTGGAGTCGCTGGGCTTCTGCAACGTGTGAGTGGGGGGCACGCGGCGTGGCGCTGGGACGGGGGGCGTCCTGCGGGCACGGCTGCTGGGGACCTCTCCTACCAGGACCTTGTCTTCCCTGCTGGGGACCTCGGGCTGGGCACTGGCTCTTGGATCCTTATCGGGGTGTTTCAGTTCCAGCCCTGGCCGGCAGGTCGTCCCTCATCACCTCGGTGCTCTGCGGTGCCTTCACACGCTTCCTTCCCTGCCTCCTCCGGCTCCCCGTAACGCCTGTTCCCCTCTCTGCAGGATGCCGCTGGCCGCTGTGGGCTACCTGGACGGCACGCTGGCTATCTACGACCTTTCTACGCAGACCTTGAGGCACAAATGCCAACATGAGGTACTGCCCTACACCCTTTCTCCTGGCCTGAGGGGGTCCGAGCCCAGCTGAGAGCTCTGGAAACCTCACGAAGCCTCCCTTAGAGCCCAGGGGCTTTCCTGGCTGGCCTGGGGCTAGTTCCTACTTTGTGCTTCTCCCTCAGCCCTTGGGTTTCCCCTGAGGCAGCTGCTGTGCCCGCACAGGGGATGTGCCACAGAGCTTGGCCACGGGGGCCCCGTCTCCTCTCTGCCGTGGGGCTGGGGGAACCGGGCCTGGTGTTCCTGGTGCTGACCGTGCTGCCGCCCTGCCCCTGTGCCCCAGTCAGGGATCGTGCAGCTGCTGTGGGAGGAGAGCTCGGCCGTGGTGTACACCTGCAGCCTGGACGGGGCCGTGCGGCTCTGGGACGCCCGCTCGGGGAAGATGATCAGCGAGTACCGGGGGCACGCTGCCGAAATCCTCGACTTTGCCATCAACAAGTGAGCGGGGAGCCCCCAGGCCCCCTTTTTCCTTGAGGCTGGGGGGGGGGGTGTACAGGGACCTCTCCCCAGCCTTTGGGAACCCCCGGGAGTTTGAGTGCCGGGGGGGCCTGCTCTGAGACAGGAGGGTCCAGGGCTACTGCAGGCAGTCGGAGCTGAGGGACCAAAAGCCCCCAGCCCCCGCCTCTGAGCCCCGTCTCCCCCACCAGGGATGCCTCCATCGTGGTGACGACCTCCGGCGACCACCAAGCCAAAGTGTTCTGCGTGCAGCGCCCCGACCGCTAGGGCCGGGCTGGGAGGCCGGTGCCCCGGCCCTGCTGGGCGCCCTGTGTACAGCGGGACAGGGGAGAGGGGGCTGCACCGCCCTTCTCCAGCGTGTGCTTTGTAATTTTTTCCAGCCTGCCCCCCCCTCTGCCCTCACTGTCTCTGGGGGGGGGCTGAGGCTGGGGTTTTGTATGAAAAATGTCTTCTAATTATATAAATTATTTCACTTAACTGGACCCCCCCCCACCTCCGCTCTGCTTGCTGGGGAGGAAGAGGACCTGGGAGCTGGGCTCTGTCCCCCCCCCCCCGCAGGGAGGATGGGGCTACAGCAGCTCACCAGCCAGCTCCCCCAGCCCAGGGAAGGTCAGGAATTAGCTGCAGGGACATGCCCTGCTCCCTGACTGGGTTGGCCTAGTGCTTCCTGCTCCCAGTACGGCCCCCTGCCCCACAGGTAGGCGTGTTTCTTCCTGCAGCAGAGAGAGGCCGCCTGTGCCGACGCCTTCGCAGGGTTCCTGAAGAACAGGAGTAGCTGCGGCTGCCCTGGGTGCGGGCAGAGGGGGACACCCCCCCCCCCCCCCCCTTCCCAGTGAGAGCTCAGCCCTGAGCTGAGGGGCAGCAGCTGCTGGTTTTAGTCTGGTCTGGCTGGAGGCAGTGCCTCAAACCCTGGCCCTTCCTTGTCAGGAGAAAAGATAGGGGCTACGGCGTGAGGCCGGAGGGAAGGAAGGGTGCACACTGCTGGCTCAGGGCTCTCACAGCCTGTTAGAGACAGGCGATGCCACGCACTGGAGGACACAGCACGGCCTCCCAGCCTCAGCCTGCAGCAGCGGGGCTGGCTCCAGCCTCCCCTTCCCCAGGAGGGGAGCTGCTTCGCAGCTGGGTCCCTGCTGCCCCAGGCCACTCGCTCCTAGCCCTGGGCGCTGCACCCCCCCCCCCCCTTCAGCCCCAGTGACTGAGAAGAAGGTAACGAGCTCCAGGACACAGTAATTCTCCCCCCTGCCCTGATTAGCTCTAATTAGCGCTTGTCTTTCCAGACCCCCCTTGGCAAAGCTACGTGCGTTGACAAGCCAAAAGCCCACAGCTCCTTAAGATAGAAAGATCTCCTTTATTAATGAACCCCAACAGTATTTCTTCAGATACAGGAGTTTTGAACTCAAATACTCAGAAGAAAACAAGTTAATATTGCATTATTTTCATAAGAAATACTGCAACTTATTTCCGGTAACATATTGCAAAGCGAAACGGCTTGAAAAGAAAAAAAAATTAAAAAAAAAAAGAAAAGAAACTTAAGTCAATCAAACTGGAATTAAGGTTTTGTTTCTTGGAACGATCGAGTCCTCGCAAGCACAGCTCGTTTCTGCAGATTACTCCCCAAACTGTCGTACAAACAGACCCCGATTGCTTGAATTCCTTATGAGCCCACAGAGGTGCAACATTAAAAGCTACGATTATCGGGTAGCAAGTGCCCCAACCTTCGTCCTCCACGGCGGCCTCCGTGACCCTGGCGTTAACGGGTTGTGAACGTCTTCCCCCTGAAAGGAGGCAGAGAGCTGTCAGTGCGGCCTCCGGGCTGCCTCTGGCTGGCTGCTGAGCTCCAGGGCAGCTTTTTGTCCAGCAGATGCTCGCAGTGAGCTCTCAAAGACATGGATGATGCCAGTTCAGGGCTCACCGGTGTTTTATGGTGCACCAAGTGCAGAGCAACTGGGAGCAGTCCCCGCGGGAACGCTCCTAACCCCACTGAGCTGCTGGCCACAGGCTCTGAGGAGCTGCAGCCACACCAGGCAGGGGGAATCTGCTCCGGCAGCCGCAAGCCCCCAGGAAGGGCCTGGCCGCTCTCCCTGCTGAGCTGAGGAGCAGGGCAGGGCCCTGGCAGCATGTTAAACGCCACCAGGGGTGGGAGGACACCCCGCAGGCACCGCGCATCAGGCCCCCAGCTGGCCAGCCCGCGGCACCCCAGGCCCAGAGCCCGCCGAGCTGCCCGCTCAGCCAGGCCCCGCTTTGCCACTCACGTGATTGTTTTCATTTCTTTCTTCTCTGCATCTGGACGGGCACGGTTCAGCACCTTGAGGAAATCCGATGTTTTTGCCCTCATACGCGTGTGAATGTAGGCCTGCAGAAACAACGCGGGGACGCTTCAGCATCCTGTCTTCACAGCTGAGATTTCAGGTTTTGGATTTTTAATCTTTTAATCTAACCACCACAGCTCCAGGATGCTCACAGCTGGCTTTGGAGCAGGAGCACAGCGGCAGAGATCAGCCACCACCCGAGTGGTTCCCGTGAGGAATGCCACTCCCGCTGGCCAGGCGCTGCTCACTGCCGGACTCCCCAGGAGCTGGGGGTGTTGGGAGGCTTGCCCCAGGGCCAGCTGCTGCTGGAGGGCCAGGTAGGAGCCATCTCTCTGCTCCTCAGAGGGAAAGCACCCAGCTCTGCATAGCCCTGGTGGGTGCTCAGCCTCCCTGACCTGCAGGATGAGTGCAGTTAGGGAGACAATGGTGAAAACTGACTGGGGTTCAGTCAGCAAAGCCAGGCCTCTGAGCGATTCCCCCTCTTTCTGTTACCACAAAGAAAGAAAACCACAGACTGAAAAGGGAGAAAATCCTCCTTTGCTGCTAGAATGGGAAGCACCAAAGGGCAGAGGAGGTGATGACGTGCCCTTTGCAACCCCAAGTGACTGGGGAGGGCAATGCTGGGGCCCTACTCAGTTCTCGGGGCCAGGGGAGGAGAGCACCCCTACTCTGTGCTTCCCCTCTGCAGTCCCCAGCTGAGAGGGGCCACGCCTCCCGTTTCCCCCCAGCCGCGGCCCCTTGGTACCTTCGAGCACTTGATGTGATAGTGCAGGTAGTCCCGGAACGTGTGGATCAGGTTTATGGTGTTGTCTCTGGCAGCAGCATTGGTGTGACGGGGGAACAGCACTGAAAGAAGAGCGGCCACACAAAACCCGTTATCCCCTCCCAGAGCTACAAAAGGGCTTCAGGTTCCTCTGGCGCTGCAGGCTTTAGGACGCGCTGCCCTCGATGCCTGCTTCGCTCTCTACAGGGAGCCCGTTACCGAGCTGCATGATCAGGATTAAGCACCACTTGTGATTTTAAACACAGGGCTTAGCAGCGCTTTCCCACCCGCTGTCATGTGCCCAAGGCTCTCGCAGCAGCCTGGACGCAGCTGGAGGACAGGCGAGGCCGAGTGCCCAGATGACGACACCCTAGGGGAGAACTGCACGGACGCGTCTGCGCCCGCTACCTCGGTGCCGTGGCCCAGATCCAAGGGCTGAAAGACCTTTTGTCCCGCTGGCCATCTCCCCTGGGCCCGTCAGGTCAGATGACGGGGCGGCTGCTCCCAGACAAGGAAGCAGTCTCGCTGGCAGTCCGAGACCTGGGCCTGGTTAAGCGCCCCGCACTCAGGGCACCGTGCCCAGCGTGGGAGGAGAGCAGTGCTAGCTCTGCTTCCCCCTTCGGTGTCTGCGCTCCAAACCGCAGCCACGCCGGCCTGAGACCTCCCAGCAGATCCAGTCATGACCCCCAGTCTCTCTCCCTTCAAACAGGGGCAGGGTTTGGACTCCTCAGCTCTGCCACCACCTTTGCTGTCCAGGAGGAACACCTTTGCGGGCAGGGGAAGGTGTTTCACCGGAGACAGAAGCGTTTGGCCGAGAGCAGAGAGGAAGAGCTGGAGACGCAGAGCTCGCAGCCCCGCTCCTGCCAATGACTGCTGCTGCTGGTCCAGCACTGCACAGATGGCTGCAGCTGGACCAGCCACAGATACAGTCACAGGCCCGTGAGAAAGAAGCCTCTGGTTTCCACGATATCACACCAAACTTCGCTTGGTCCCGCCAGCATGTGGCTCACTGTCCACTCCCACGCTTACGGCCCCGTGCAGGGCTGAGGTGGCCTGCCGCTGCAAAGGGACGTGAGGGAGGGAAGCGGGCACGATACAGAATGCAGCTCCGGAGTCCCTTCAGGCCCAGTGACCCACTTGAACGCTGAAGGAAGGTGAACTACTTTTTGGTCTCCATACAGCAGCAGGAACCTCCCTTCCTCTCCCTGAGTGTCCCCACGCCACGGAGCTGCCTGCTTACCAAAGGTGATGTAGCCGATATTGTCGCCGACGGCTGCGTCTGTGTCTTTCAGCTCCAAGGGTGGCTCCCTGTGGCTGAAGAGCACCTGTGGGGCTGTGTGACTGGCCCGGCGACCCTCCTTGAACTCCTGAACACGACAAAAACACGGTGATTCCCACCGTGGCACGCCAGGCAGCAGGACAGGAAAGCAAACGGGGCTCCCCTCACCCGCAGGGTAACCGAGCAGAAGTTTCCCAGCTTGCCCTGCATGAGCCAAATTCATCGGGTCAGGCCTCTGGAAAACAATCCAGATGAAACCACGTGGCTGTCCTGCGTGTACACGCGTCCCTAGAGCAGCCCCTCAGCTGGGGCAGCCTTCAGGGACATGGCGTGTGTGGGACACCTCAGGCTGAGCAAGCAGATGAGACAGCACAGCTCCTACAGCAAAGTCAGCACCGTCAGCGCTCCCGGGGAAAGCGGGCAGCACCCCTCACTCCAGAGGAAAGGAAATCCTCCGGAAGGGCCGCAGAGTCTCCACTGCACGTGGTTTAAAGGCTCTGCCATTTGAGAAAGCATCTCCCACCAGGTGGCTCTACCTGGGCAATAAAAGGCATCTATGGGGTCTGAAACTTGTGTGCAAGGCCCGCTCCTCCCAGCTCTTCTCTAAGCCCTGAAACAACACCTCCAGGCAGGGAGATCCTTTCCCACCAGGGAACCTCTCAGGGAGCAGCGAACACTCATCTCACGTGGAATAAACCGGCTCTGCGTTTCAGGACCGTCTCTAAATGGGGCTGGGAAAGTCCAGACCCCATTCTCCTGTCCTGAGGCAGAGCAATCTCCCCCTCTGCCTCCCTGCCCCCCAGCCCAGCCCACACACCAGCAGCCGCCCTTGGCCTCTCCTCCCTTCTCAGCACAGCGTGCCCCAGGAAGGGCAGGAGCACCCGTGCGCCTGTTAGAGAGCCAAGTAGTTCACCAGGGTTTCCTTAATGGAATGCTTAGCTTGCACTTCTGCCTGCTTCTACCAGAGGGTGAAGGGTTTCACATGGCTTCACCGGTTAGTTAATGGCCAGATTTTCTCCACGAGAGCCCAGATAAGCAGCTGGATATTACGCAAGAGCAATAGCTGGAGGGAAGGAGCCAGCGTGACTCAGAGTGGAAACTCTTGTGGCCAGGCAGGAACAGGATTTGCTGCTGTGAAAACCAAGAACTTGGGAGACTCACACTCTGGGACAGCCGCTCCCTTGAAGCCTTGCCCTCTGCCCAGGAGCCTCACAAACCCCATTTTGTTCACTTCACGCCTCCCTGCTGGTTTATAAAGCTCAATTTCAGGCTACGGGCAATGCCGGTGGGGAAAAGGTCAAAACCAGAGCAGATGCCCTGCCCACAGCTAAACGCACAGACAGCAAAGCCGTGAGATAAGATGCCCACTGCTGCCATCACAGCAGACCCTGTCGCAACGATCTTCAACGCAGGTGAACTGGTATCCAGCAAACTGGGCCAGTATCTCGCTGCCCCCAGGCCTGTCAGCAGACAGGAGGTCAGCTAGGCTGGCCAGCGACATGGATGGATGCTGAGACCAGCTCTGACTGAGCCCGCCCCAGCCGTAAGCAAACCCACCGTCCCAAGCCCTGCAGGCCAGACACAGGCACTAGCAGGCCCAGTGTCTGCGACAGCCCTATGAACGCCTCCGGGCTGAGCGGCGGTTGCAAAGGGCGGCTGAGACCAGAAGTACTTGGCATTACCGACTGATTTAAGTGCACAAGCTAAGCTTCGCAAAGCTCAAACCCAGGAGCCCATCACAGCACATAAGAGCGGTCACACGGAGCTGTTTCCCAGCCTGAGTCCTTCCGCAGCTTTTGGGCGTTGGCAGGAACAAACTTCAGAGGTGAAGACGACTCTCAGCACCACCCAGACACAGCGCATCACCTCGCCCCCTCCGCTCCTTCTGCGGCCTCCCCACCGTGCTCACTTCCTCGGCTGCCCGGCGACCCCCACAGCACAGCCAGCTGTGCTACAGGGCCTCGACACAGAGGCTGAAGTATTTACGCGGTGCTTTCCATCTGCGATATGTAACGTGCTCGACTGCCCATGCCAGGAAGCCCATCAATAATTAAGAGGTCAGTGCAGGAGCCTGAATTACGAGATATGCTGCCTCTGCCTGTTAGCACGGCTCTGCCATCAGCCCGGAGCCCCGCGCAGCATTTACATGCATTAAACCACCTGTGAGCTCCCTTCTGCCTAACATCTGCTTGCTCAGCAAGGCTGCTTCAAGTGAGAAGTGAACTGAGGGCCAGACCTCACCCTTTCTCCACGATGCTTGTTTCCATACCTGCATAAACACCTTTCCAATCACCACGTCGTCGTCATCCTTAAATACCGTGCTGAACACAACTGTGACGCGGTCCTTTTTTGCCTCCACATACCTGGGCGGGGGGGGGAGAAAGGAGAACCCAGCTGTGAACAGAGCTGCTGGAACTACATCTGGACGAGGAGGCAACTGCGCGACAAGCTCAGGTAGACGCAACAAACACTCACAGGCCCGCCTGCTGGAAACTTCCCCTCCCTCGAGACAGTATTTACATGGAGCAAAACAGTTCTGTTGGGAGCGGCCGATTCCTTTCCTGCATGCAGCCACAAGTGCTACTGCCAATAGAGGCTCTTGTATAACATCTCTGCAGCCTGAGGGGTGAGCATTACCCTCCTAGGCTCCTTACAGCCTAGGACAGGCCCTCAGTACCATGCCAAAGCACAGAGCAATAGCATTTCCTGACTTTCCGCCACATCCTACAGCTCTGAGCAGAAGAGGGAAGCGTACTGACAGCTGTCTGACTCCGCTCCTGCGCTGCTCGAACACTTACATTGTCTCATCGTCCCTGTAGTGGATGACGGCTCTTTTCTCTCCTTCTTTGCCCTCTTCCTGGAATTTGAAATACTTCTCAAAGACCGAAGCAAAACAGTTGCGCTTCAACATGCCGGCTTGGTGCACGATAGCATCCTTGTCTGCTGGAAGGTTCTCCAGGTCATAGAGCAAAGAGACATTGTAACCTGGGGAGGGACAGACACTAACCTTAATCGTCTACTCAGGGCCTTACTGCAGCCAGGCACACATTTTCTGGCAAGAGACACCTACAGCCCAAGCACCCCTGCCACCGTCTGTCCCACCTTTGCCTTGAGGCCTTCCAAAAGCCCCGGGGGCGACCGCTTCCCACCCCACCGCCGCCAGGAGCCGTGCCTGCTGGGCACGTGGCCACGGCAACGTTCCCGGGGCTCCTTCCCCAGCTCCGCGACACACGTGCGGGCTGCGCCGCTCCCAAGTTTTTGCAGCGAGTAGGAAGAGATGCTGTCACAGGTAACCATGGTTTTCCTCCGCCTCACAAAGCGTCTTTGCGAAGAACAAAGACCCAGCCGTGAGGAACAGAGGCTTCCCGGGGGAGGGCTGCGTTGAGAATTACAGCTTGTGCTGCGAGCTGCTTCAGCCCTGACGTACACAAGCCACCCTTTCGGTTGCCGTTCGCTGCACAGAGACGCAGATAGCAAGCTCTGGAAGCGCAGCCTTCATCTGAGCGTTTCTGAGGTGCCTGGACTCGCTTTGGAGTTGCATTCACACACACTGTAAATATTACGGCAGGGTTACCTGATTCAGGATTTACCAAGTAGCTTCCATAGACTTTCTTCAATACCTAGGAAAGAAACGGACATTTTTTTTTTCAGAAGTGTGAAATTTAGATTTATTTTTTTTTTCAAAAAAATTGATTTTTGTTTCGAAGCATTGAAAGCACAAGCTGTTTGAGTTGCTCCCTCCTGCACTGCCTAGGCCTTGTTTGGTGTCCATTTAGAAACACCAAGTTACAGGCATCTGCCTCCCCACGTCTAACGGAGCATGGACAAATAGCTAAGTCACTGGCTTCTTGTCGTATTGCCTGCTCCTTCTCCCTGAACCCCACTGGCAGGGAACAAGCTGCAGGACGGGAGTCAAAACCAGAACTTCAGAAAGTTCTTTCTAGCCTTGAACTTGCGTGGGCAAGAAACCCCCTTCCACATGCCTCGCGTCTTCAAAGGAGAACGGTCGGCAGAGCTGGACACAACAGCTCTGAGGGCTACAACCCTCCTCCCGCCCTGCGGGCAGCCCCCAGGGCTTCAGGATGCAGGAAGCCTGGCAAAGCACGCCCCGGTCCTCTCCTTGCACGCTCAGAGACGAGGTCAGGTGCAGCGTGGCCGAGCGATCGCCTGCCTGGCCTCAGCCCATTCCGCGGGACAGATGGGGATGGAGAGGAGACTGCCAGGCAGCTTGGATGCCTCCCAGAAGCAGAGCCGCCCACAAGCACAGCAAAAACCTTTCTTCAGGCATAATCACTGCTGAATTTTACATCAATGGCAATTTTCAGCTGAGCCATAGCTCTGTGTCAGTGAGGGGGCCGGGAACAGGAGGTATTTCGCAGAGAACAGAATGACGCTGTGGCAGAACCGGCCCTCCTGGGATGACACCCACCACCACGCAAAGAGGATGCACGGGCTCTCTGCATGCCAAAACCTCCTCTCAGCAGAAAGGCTGCCTGCAGTGGCCCGGGGAGATGCTCTGCCTTAGTAGGAACCCCGCTTCGGCTTCGCAGCGGGGTTTCACCAGAGACCGAGCGGAGGAAGTGCAGAAACAAGCTCCATCTTCTCCAGGGAAGCACGGAGAGAAGCAGTTTGTTAAACAGCGGTTTACAAACGTAACTTCTATTTAGTCAGCACTCCCAAGGCAGTCCTGCAGAGATCCCATCTTCCCCTCAGAGCCTGACAAGTCGGCTGCCAGCTGCCCTCGCTGCCAGCACGGCACCACGGCCTGGGCACGGCAGCCAGGGTCGAAGAGGCCCGCACACCGCTGTCACCGTGCTGGCTGTTGGTGTCAGGCTACCTGGCTACAGCGCAGAAAGCGTCAGCCCCCTGCCCACCACGGTGCTTCTCCTGGGATCGCACGCCGTGCCAATCCTCACTAAACGTGCTGGGAAGGCTCCAGCAGCAGCAGCTTCGTGGGGCAGCTCCCACTGCCCTGTGGCACGGGGGCAATGCTGCTGCTCAGAAGTTGTACGTACAGGGACCAGAAAGCAGGACGCCGAGTCGCGTTTATTCTGACTTTGGTAGCTCTTGTCGCAACCTGCAGGAATTCACTTTGGGTTCAAACCTCCTGTTTCTTGCCAAACTCTCTAATTCATGGAACAGTTTCCTTGTTTCCCTCCGAGGACAGACACCCAGTGGCAAAAACCTGCAGGGTGAACCCCATTTGCTAACACGAGGAGATTTGAAAACTGACTCAGGAACTGAGTCACACTTCCTGCCTCGCGACCCAACCACAGCTCAGAAAGGCTCCTTCTTTCTACCATAAATGGCCCTCCGCAGCCTGAGCCCATTCAACAGGAACTGAACCTGCTACTTCACACAGCAGCAGCAAAAGGGGAACCAGGCAGTCTGCAGATCAAGGTCTGCACACACAGCTGGAGCCCACCACTCGCTCTCAAGTGTGGTTAGAGTCAGACGAGCAGCGCCATGGGACGCCGGAGTTGTCTTGATGCCTTCCCTCGCTAGCGGGCACAGAACGTCTGCCAGGGAAACTACTTCTGCCAGGCCTTGCCCTCCTTTGGAAGGGATTTCAGAATTAGCGATGCCTTTTGCCTTTCAGGTTGTACGGTCAGAAAAGATGACTGCTTATTCACGGGAGAATGGGAACACACTTTGTCTTCTAGCAAAGCAGGACTCCTGTTTGGCACAGGAGCGTCAGCACAAGACGGAAGAACAGACGCTTCTCTGCAAGTCAGACCCTAACATCGCAAGGACATCGCCTGTGCTGATAAAACATCTGTAGGCTCAAGGCCCCGGATGTCCAGAGATGCTTACTCACCTCATCAGCACCATGTTCCTGGAGTTCTTTGTAGAATTTCAGAGAAATACTGACCATCACTTTTGTCTTATCTCCATTGGGGTTTGAAATATGGTAAAGGACTCCATCGAAGTCTGTGAAGCAAGAGAGAAAAACGTGAGGAGCTCGAGAGGGACCATTTCCTATTTCTGGGCAACGCTTTCCCTGCGAGTTCTAGGAATTACATAGAGCGACACGTTTCCTCCTGCCCCAGCCCTCACAGATACACCACGAGAAACCCCTAACACCACACAGGGAGACCTGGTATCATTCAAAGGGCTGAAACAGCTTTGACATCTGTCCATCACAGGAAGATCTAGCCTGGTGTCACTCAGCATCCCCGGCAAATCTGCTCGCGTTCAGTGCACAAGGACACAAACGCGCGGAGATGGGAGCCTTCTGGATGCTAAGCACAGCAAGCGACTGACGTGCCCACCAGGCCAGGGCTGCAGCCTGGGGGAGGAAAAAAAATCTGCCAGCAGAGCAAAGGCAGCTCAGCCACTGCCTGCCGAGCTTCCGCTTCACTGCAGAAGGGGCAGCGAGGGCAGGAGGGGGGCAAGGCAGCCCCCCGGCCACCCAGCACGCCCCGCTTCCCCACGGCTCGCACAGATTCCCAGTAGCAGCAGCGAGACATCGGCTGCTGATGAACACTTGTACTTCCTCGACGCTTCTCATCCTGGAGAGGAAGCTTCGGGCTCTGAATTCGTCTTGCCCGTCACCCCAAGCCAGCTTTCTAACAACCCTAACCGGGTGGTGCTAAAGACCTACTAACAAACAGTACCAATTTCGGGCTGGAGAACAGGCGAGGTAACGGAGCTACCCAGCGCTCGCACAAGAAGTGCTGTGGCCGCTGAACTCACCGCTGGGGGCTAAGTCCCAGGGAAGGTGGACGTAGAGAGAAAACAGCAGGGCAGCCGACGGGAGACTTTGCTCCTGCAGCACACAGCCCCCAGCTCTGGGCGTTCACACAGCCTGTCCCGGCGCTGCTCTCCCCTCTGCCGGTGGTGCTGGGTGAATGTGGGTGCACCAGGCGGAACCACAGGCAGGCCACTTGAGATGGGCCCCCCCCGCCCCCCCTTTTTTTTTTTTTTTTCCCATTTTTATTTTAAAAAGGTCAGGAGAATTCAGCGCTTACCTGCAAATGTTACTTCTACTGCCTCTGGTTTATTTCTGAAAAAAAAAAACCAGAAAACAAAGGAGGTAAATGAGAAATCAAACAGCAGCCTCCAAGCTGTGAAGAAAAGAGGATTAATTTCCAACACTCTACTTCTCACAAGCAGCTCTGAAAAACCTTCTAGTTCCTGCTGTTCAGGGAGCAGATAACCTTTGACAAGAAACCTCGGCTCACTCCCCATTCCTATAAGGACCACTCTTACCAGAGACGATACGAAACAGGCCTTGAAGCTGGCAGAGATTGCCATTATTTGGCGTTTACAATAGATTTTGAGATCACAGACCGCAGATTTCAAGTTAGCAACGCCTGAAAAAGCTACTCGTTACGAAGGAGCTCGCTTGAACACGCACACTCGCCACGCAGACCCGCGAAGGTGCACGTTTCGGGGGACAGGCTCTTCTGCGAGTTCTCGTGATACCAGGTTATGGAAGGGATGTGACGGCTGAGCGATCCCTCCTGATGTGCCCCCTTCACCACCGCCAGCAGCTCTGCGAATCCCTTCGTACAACTCGCTTGCAGAGGAGAGTTTGGGCTGGCAGCAAAGCACAGAAGGAAGCTTTTCGGATGCCCGTTTCAGCCTGACCCCCGTCTCCATCCCTACACACCCCAACGCTATGCCAACGACCGCTGCGGGGAAAAAGAGAGACGTGGGTTTGCCCTAACACTGCCAGCGCCTTCTTTAGGATCTCAGAGCAGCACCAGAAGCAGCTCGCAAGCCCACGGCGCGTCGCTTACGCTTCAGATACGCAGATCTAGTAACGTCTTAACAGACAGCATTTGCCAGTTTGCCCACGATCTCTAAGACAGCTGGATCCTGTGAACAAGCTGCTTCTGAAAGGTGAGTTTGTTCAGACTGGCGCCACACCAGTGCTTCAGCAGCTCCAAGGGGACCGTCATTAATAGGCCGTTCACCGGGGAGCGATGCGAAGCTGCCTCCGCCACCGGCAGCAGGGGTGGGGAATCAGAACAGGGTGAAAATGGCAGTCGCCTGCATCTCCTCTTAGGTTTCGAAAGCAGCCAGCATTAAATCGAGTACAGGCGAATGATGCTGGTCCTGTCTCACAGCCCGGAGAAATCCCAGAGTCCACCCGCCACCGACAGAAAAGAACGCCCCAGCCCAAGCCTGCGTGCTGAGCCAGCCTCGTGGTCTCAGCCCGCACCGCGCAGAGACCTTTTGCCAGAACTTGCTCTGTCAAGGCACAAGCACCCCGCTGGTGCACGCAGCAAGGAAGCGAGACAGAGGTGGAGGAAGCACCAACTCGGTGTTTACCTTCTTTCACCTTACCCCAGAGGGGTTTGAATGGCATTTTTCCCTGCTCAGCAGAAAGCAGTGTTCCTCCAACCGCTTTTCTGCGGGCAGCCTCATCGCTGGAAGCCACGAACGACCACGATGCGCTCGAACCGACGACAGGCACTGCGGAGACACCAGGGCACCGAGCAGCACCAATCCCAGAGCGTGCACAGGCTCAGCTACGTCTTACTTGGGCGGAAAGGGAGGAATCGTGCCCCAGCCAGGGATCCTAAGTGGAAGGGACGAGGTGGTGCTGCTTCCTGAGTCGTTAGCCGCGAAAAGCATCAGCCCTTTTTGTCGGCAGACCGGAGAGACTCTGTCTTTTGTGCTGCATCCCCGAAGATGAAACCCACGCGCTTGAAAGAAGCGCTGTGAGCGCACCCAAGGCGGGCCCTTTATTTTCAGGGCTGCCCCGGTTACCTGGGACCTCTCCCGCTCTCATCCTCCCTCCCCGGGAGGCCGGGCTGAGGACGGAGGCCCGGAGCCTCCCCGGCCGCACGTTTGACGCTGGGTTTTGAAGAGGGGAGCGATCCCCCAGGTCGCACCTAAAGCGCTGCTGCTCACCGAGGACCGCTCGAAGCAGAGATGGGAGAAAATCCCAGCGACCCCGCGGGGTCAGGCGACGCAGCCGCGCTCTCCTTTTAGAGGCACCGCACTCAGACTCGGCGATCGGCGTGGATGGCAACGTAAATTTTACAAAAAAAGAAACCCATGTAGGAAGCTTTAAAGATAGCGCAGTCGGGCACACGAGAGCTAGCAATATTAAAGAGGACGCATCCTTAAAGCTCGGCTCCGTCTCCTGAGAGTTACGCCGCTCAGAGCCCAGTCCCCACGCACGCGGGGCTGCCGCCTGCCGGCCCTCAGCAGCCCTCCGAACGCAGCGCCTCGCCCCGAGGAGCGAGGGAAGCGCCTCGCAGACAACGAGCAACGGAGCGATTTTGCCGAGGAAGGCCAGTCATCCCCCGCTCGCTCAGCCAGCACCTCGGCAGAGGGGAGAAGAACGACTTGGCACGGTATTTCGGAAGCCGTCCGAGATCGCGCACCCGAAGCGGGTTAAGAGCCCTGCACGCCAGCCTTTGTTCCGCACACAAAAGCTCAGGGCCGGCACGGCCCCGTTTCCGCGCGTTTCATCGCGGAAGCAACTCCTTTTTACCGCGGATTTTCCGAGCGGCTCAGCCCTCGGCCTCGGGGCTGGCGAGGAGGAGGGAGATTTAGGGGAGATGCAGGTAACTGGGCGCGACTTTCCGGTGCTGGATATTCAGCGGCCTCCCGGCAGGCGGCCTGCCGGGGCAGCGCTCACGTGAGCCGCATGCAGAGCTCCTGGCGGCCGCGCCGTGCCGCGGGATGGCTTTCAGCCTCGTGCAGGGGAAGGCAGGGAGGCTCCCGGCCCTCGCAGGTCAGCAGCGTTACGACGCGGCAGTTCAAAGCGCTTCTATTTATTTCTCTGGCTAACCTCACCAGCTACCCAAAGCGTTTCGACGCTGGGCGAGTCGTCCCCTTTCGTCGCCACTCGAGTTCCGTCCCCCCGCCGAGGCGTCCCCAGACGAGGAGCTCTCGCTTCCGGAGGCGCGCACGCCACCGCTTCCCCTCGACCTGCCGCCAGCCCCACCTGCGGCCAGCACAAATAAATAGCAGCGGGGACGTGCCGACAGCACCCGGCGCCCTCCGTGCCCGTGGGACCCCCCCCCCCCCCCCCCCAGAGCGCTGCACGAAGGCTCTGGGACCCCCCGACCCGCAGTCCTGCCACCTCGCCGTGCCCAGAGGACCGCAGGCAGCGTGCCCGCCCCGCCACCTCCACCCGAACCACGGCTGCCCCCACCGCCTTCCTTTTTGGCTGCCGTCTGCCCAGCACGGGCCATAAAACCGGCCCTCACGCCGGGAATACCAGAGGCGCTGCCTCTCTGCCGCACACCAGATCCAGCCCGGGCCTTGCCCGAGCTCAGGAGCGAAGATGGCAGCTGCTGGGAGCAGGCAGCCGCCCGCTTCTGGCGACGCTCCGCAGGCCCGGAGGCAGAGCCGCGGCCAACGCCACCCGCCCCCTGCCGTAACAACCAGAGGCCGTGCCAGGTCGCGTGCCCTCCTTCCCCCTGCTCCTCTCCAAACGCACCGAGTCCATCTAACGCGAAGCCAGCTCCAAACCAGCTTTTTCACCCCGGCGGCACATCCGGGCGCAGCCGCGGCGCCCGCGGAGGGATGCCAGCAGGCACTTAGGAGCACCAGCAACTCTCTGACAGCATTTCCTCAGTTCTCATTCGGCCGACTTCCAAACCTCCCTGCCCGGCTCTCGGGCCACGGAGGCTCTCAGCCGTACGTCACAGCAAATTTATGAACAGAAGAGCGACGTCTGCAATTAGGCAGAGCCCTCATCTCCTCCGTTACACAGAGCTGCGTGTAAACATGAGCCTGGCCAGCCCGTAGCCAGAGCTGACTGAAGCATCTCCCACGTCCCAATTCAGGCTTGTACCCAATACAGGGGGACGGCAATTACTTTAAAAGCTGCAGGCATGCGGATATTCTAATATTTTGCTCCGTACGAGGGGGAGGGGAAAAAAAAAAAAAGGGGGGGGGGGGTGGAGCGTGGGGACTATGCCAAAGCTGAGAGCTTCCAGCTCGGAGCAGAGCTCGCAGATCGCTGGAGTCGACGCGCAGCTTGGAGAGCGAGCCAGATTCAGGCAGACTGCAGGGCGCTCGCTGCAGAAAGGTCACCCCAATAAAAAAATTACGAGCAACGGCTAAAATTATCCGCACGGCTCCCCCGCTCCCGGGCCCCGCGCAGCCAACAGAAGCTGCTTTGCGCGAGCCCAGCACCCCCGCCACGAACCCGAGGAGCGCCGGGCCACGCGGGTGCGAGCAGTCCCCACGGGCGGCAGCCCCCGGCGTCGCGCGGAGCGGGGCCGACACCTGCTGGGGACGGGGGGTGGGGGGGGGGCCGTGCCGGGGGCTGCCTCCCCTCGTTCCGCACCTGGGCAGGAGGTGAGATGCCCAGGGGACGAGGCAGGGCTGCGGGCAGGAGCCCCGCGACGCCTTCCTGGGCGACCCGTAGCCAGCAGGGCAGGCGGCCTGCGGGACGGGACTCGTTCCACGCGCACCATTCCCCGCGGCGGCTGCGGGAGGCGCTCGGGAAGCACTCACGGGGCTAACCCGGAGCGGAACCCGAGGTGAAAGCGGAGGCTGGAGCGCTGACGGAGCGACCCGCACAAGCCCGCCGCTGCGGGCCGAGGCTGCTGCAAGGGGCAGGGGCCTGCCCGGTGCCGCGCGGGCTCCGTCCGCGAGCTGCCGTCGGCGCCGAGCCGCAGCGCGGCGCGCAGCCCCCGTGGAAGGCACGGGATCAGGAGAGCTGACAGGGCCGAGCGCAGCTCCAGCCAAACTCCCCAGCCAGCCCGCAGGAACTGGCCCGCGGCGGGGAAGTCGAGGCTTGGGCTGTTTTCCCGCGAAGGCAGCGGCCGCGAGGCCCTGCAGACTGGTGCCTCTCGAAGGCTGCACAGAAACCTCAAATTTAGTTGGAGATCCTCTGCCCTCCGCCTCCAGCCGAGGGAAAAGTCGCCCTGTTCTCCATTTATGCAGATTTCTTTTCTTTTGCACGGTGGGTAACTACTCAGCTCGCGGAGCAGTTTTATCCTCTCGGCACCTGCAGAAGCTCAGCCGCTGCCCGAGCTGCCCCGTGCGCTCCCCCGTACCCACCAGGCGCTCCCCCGCCTCGACGGTCGGGCACTCCCAGCTTTCAGCGCCAAGTTCCCAACTGCAGTTATCTTAACGGATCCCAGGAGCTTCAGGCCACGACTTAAACGTGTGGTCTGGTTGCGAGAAGTCGCTTTGAAACGAGAAATTAGAGCGTTACGTTTAAAAAAAAGCCCACTACCTGCGGCAGAGGGGACCGCCGCCACCCCTGTCACGGAGCAAGGCTCGGGCACGGGGCTCGGAAGCAAGCCCTGCCCCGGTCCCGGGCCGGCGCTGGGGGCACCGGGCACACCTGCCCCAAGTGACCCCCCCGCCGCACCTGCCCCGTCACCGCTTCGCAGGAGATGAGCCATCCCCTCCCGCCTCCGGGCTCGGTGCCACCAGAACGACCCTGAATTTGCAGCTGGAGGGAGAAGAAATTTCTCCTGAACGACTGCAGCGTAACACCGCTCCCCAGAGACCCGAAACCGGGAGGAAATCCACCTCTCTGCACACCTCGGGGCTCTGTCACCGCCTTCAGACCGCCTGGGCCGGAGGGCCTTCGCACGAGCACGGAGGGAAATGCAGAAGCGCACGACTTCCTCTGCTTCGGCAGCTGACTCGGGGCCCAGCGTTCATCCGGGACCACCACCTCGCTGGTCCTTTCTCCACACAAAGCAGCAGCCCGCAGACGAACGGGGAAGACCGTCGGCCACGCTCGCCGCGGGAAGGATCAGCAGAAGGGAAACCCCGGAGGCTGGGGGGCTGGCGGCGAGCGAGCAGCCCCCGGCCGCGCCGAGGCGGGGTTTCGGGGCGCATTCAACCTCCTGGCGGCCGCGCGCTGTCCCCTCGCTGCCAGCCCGGCATTCGCAGCGAGGCGCGGGGACGCACGCCCGGCCTCCCCGGGCGTTTCTGCCGCACGCCGCTGACCCCCCCAGCCGTGCCGTTTTTCTGAACGGAGGCGGTGCCGCGGCACTCACCCGGGAGCTCTCTCTTCCCAGCGCGGCGCCCGTGCCGTGGCGGGGGGGGGGGGGGGGGGGACCACAGAGCCTGACGGCGGGGAGGAGAGCGGCTCGGCTACCCCACAAGGCAGGGCGGGCCGGGAGGTGATCGTGTGAAACAAAAAACCAAAAAAACAACAAAAAAAAAGAGCGAGAAGTCAACCGAGGGGGGAGCACAGAGGAAACGGCCTCTGTCACAGGTCCGTACGCGAGAGGCGGAGCGCTTCAAAAGCCGCTGGAGGAAAAGGTGGCAGAGAAAACGGCCCCGCCGGGGGGTCCCTTCCCAGAGCAGCCGGGGCAGGCTCCACCCCACGGCTACCAGCGCCGCGCCGCGCTTCTCCGGGCTTTGCCCCCACACAACGGTGCCCAGCGCCGCTCGCGCCAGCGGTCGCGGTGACCGCAGGGGTAGCTGGGCCGCAGATAAAGCCACCCACGGGCAGCCCCGCGCTCGGCCAAGCACCTTCGCAGCCCCGGCGCGGCGCTGTCAGTGACCCGAGCGCCGGCTCCCCGGGGGCTGAGGCAACCAAGCGGCGCCGCAGGTGCCCCCGGGACCTGCCCCAGCCCCAGCCCCAGCCCCGCACCCCCGGCCAGGACCCGCGAGCCCCCGCCGGGGATGACCGAGGGGTGCGGCAGGAACCCAGGCGACGGCTGCGGGCTCCGCTCAGCCGCACGCCGGCTTCCTGCCGCCCACCCCCGCCCCAGCTCCGCACCACGCCGGCCATGAGCCCGCCGCCCCCCCCGGGCCCATCCTCAGCCCCTCAACGCCGCAGCCCCCGCAGCCCCTCCCCACCCCCCGGGCCCTGCCCGCCGCCCCCTCCCCTCCCCTCCCCTGCAGCCGTGACCGCCTCCACCGCCCCCAGCCCCCCCCCCCCCCGCCGTGTCCCTCCCTCCCGCGGCCCAGCCCCGTCCTCCCCCGGCTCCCCGCGGTCCCTCCCCTCCCGTCCCCGCCCCGGTGCCCAGCCCCGGCAGCGCCCGGTCCCTCCCCGCCCCCCCGCGCCCCTCACACCCCCCATCCCCTCCCCCACCCCCTCAGGCCCTCAGGCCTCCGCCGCCGGGCCCCGTTCCCCGGCAGGGCCCCCCCCCCCGCCCCCGGCTCCCCGCTCCCCGCCCCCGCTCCCCGCTCCCCGTTGCCGGGGCCGTACCCGGCGGCGGCGCCGTCGAACTTGAGGGTGAGGGTCTCCTCGACGATGCGGTTGTTGACCTCGAGCAGGATCATGGCGGGGCCGGGGGGGAGCCGAGCCCGCTGCGCGCACCGGGGACCCGCCCGAGCCCTGCGGCCGCCGCTTCCGCTTTGCGCGTCCCCGCGCGTCACTTCCGGGCCCCGGCCGCCGGCGGAGCCGGGCGGCGGCGGCAGCGGGAGGAGGGGGGGGGGGGGGGGGGGCGGGGAGGGGAAGGCGCACGCGCGGTCGAGCCTCGCGAAGCCCCGCCCACCGCGCTGACGTCACGGCGGGGGGCAGCGGGACGCGCCCGCCTCCCCGCGGAGGGGGCGGGGCCACGGAGGGGGGCGGGGCTAGGGAATGCGCGGGGGGGGGGCGGGGGGCGGGGATGGGGGGGGGATGTGGGGGTGTCCCAGGGAATTGGGGGTGACCCTGGGAATTAGGGGTCTCCTAGGGGGGTATGGGGGGGTCCCCAGGGAACTAGGGGTGTCCCTGGGAATTTAGGGGTGTCCCTGGGAGGTATGGGGGAGCCCCAAGGAATTTGGGGGGGGCCCAGGGAATTTGGGGGGGGGCCCCAGGGAATTGGGGGTGTCCCAATTTATTAGGGGTGTCCCAGGGAATTAGGGGTGCCCCAGGGAATTTAGGGGAGCCCCAGGGAATATAGGGGTGTCCTGGGGTATTAGGGGTGTCCCAGGGAATTAGGGGTGTCCCAGGGAATTGGGGGTGTCCCAATTTATTAGGGGTGTCCCAGGGAATTAAGGGTGTCCCAATTTATTAGGGGTGTCCCAATTTATTAGGGGTGTCCCAGGGAATTAGGGGTGTCCCAGGGAATTAAGGGTGTCCCAATTTATTAGGGGTGTCCCAGGGAATTAGGGGTGCCCCAGGGAATTGGGGGTGTCCCAATTTATTAGGGGTGTCCCAATTTATTAGGGGTGTCCCAGGGAATTTAGGGGAGCCCCAGGGAATTTAGGGGAGCCCCAGGGAATATAGGGGTGTCCTGGGGTATTAGGGGTGCCCCAGGGAATTTAGGGGAGCCCCAGGGAATTATAGGTGCCCCAGGGAGATATGGGGGAGCCCCAGGGAATTAGGAGAGCCCCAGGGTATTTAGGGGAGCCCCAAAGAATATAGGGGTATCCCAGGGAAATAGGGGTGCTCCAGGGAATTAGCGGCGCCCCAGGGAATTTAGGGGTGCCCCAGGGAATATAGGGGTGTCCCAGGGAGTGTAGGGAAGCCCCATGGCATTTAGGGGTGCCCCATGGAATTTAGGGGAGCCACAGAGAATTTAGGGGTGCCCCAGGGAATATAGGGGTGCCCCAGAGTATGGGGGCCCACAGAGGAGTGGGGTGCTCCAGGGATGCGGGGGGCCCGCCAGGGAAAGGGGTTGTCCTGCCCTCGGCATGGTCCCAAAGGTGTAGGGTGCCCCCAGGGAGCACTGGGGTGACCCGGGGGTGCCCCAGGCGGATGGGGGTCCCCAAAAGCGTGGGGGTGCCCCCGGGAGCAGGGACACCCCCCGGGGGGCTGCGAAGGCTCCCTGGAGCTGCGGGGTGCCTGCAAATGGGGGGGGGGGGGGGTACCCCAGAGGGGCGAGGGGGGGGGGGCTGTCCCCAGGCCATCGGCGCACCCAAGGGGACGCGTGGGAGCCCAAGGGGTGCCCCAAAATCCCAGGCGGGGTGGGGGGGGGGGGGGGGGGGTGCCCCGGGCTGGGGGCGCAGGGGGGGCCGGGGAGGATGCCACTTCCCCTTCGTGCAGGAGGTTTTGCAACCTCGCTTCCTCCCGGGGCAGCATAAAGCGGCGCCTCGGGGACCGGGGCGGCCGGCGCAGGTGAGGGACCCGCTGGCGGAGGGGTCCCCGGCCCCACGCGTCCCCGGGCGCCCCAAAGCTGGTTTTTGGGGTGACGGCTGAGAACGTGCCCGTGGCAGCCCGCGGCCGGGGGCGCGGAGGGGAAAGGCTCGGGGAAATCTTTCCGGCACGGCTGGGAAGGGGAGAAGATTTGGGGGTCCGGAGGAGGCAGCCGACAGAGGGTGAGTCCGCGGGGTGCTCGGCTTTGGGGTGGGACGGGGGCACCCCGCTCCTTGTGTGGGGAAGGGGGCGCGGGGAGGGAGCACCCCGGGCTCCACGAGGGGTCCTGGTGGGGGTGAGCCCCCCCCCCCCCCCCCCCCCAAGGGGGACCCCGGTGTCCCCAGGCGGTTCCGTGCGTGGGGTCGGGAGGGGAACCGGGGGGCTTGCCCTTCTGCGGGGGGAAATTCGCCTCTTCGGGGGGGGGGGGGGGTCGGAGAGGAACTGCAGGGATTGTGGAAGCCAAAAATAGGGCGAGGGGAAGCGGGGACAGCTCGGGGGAGCCAGCGCAGGAGATGGATTTGGGGGGAAATCGCCTCCGGCCAGGAGGGGAAGGTTGCTCCCGGGGAGAGCATCGGGGTTCAGGCCCCAGCCCTGGCGCTCGGCAGCATCGGGAGCCGTGGCGGCAGCGAGGAAAGGTTGGGGCGCGAAAACGAGGTGCCGGAAAGGTCCCGGCCCGTGGTGGGGTAAGGCTGGAGCCCGGTGGCGTTCGGGGGAGCAGGGGCAGGGCGCAGAGGTGTCCCCAGGGGCCAGGACGCGAGCGGCAGCCGCCACCTGCCATTTCCCCATCGCGGGGCCGCGGGGATGCCCGGCAGCGGAGGAACAGGAAAGCCAGAGACGTGAAATCTTTCCAAAACCGCCTGCAAAGGGTGACACATCTTTCCGTCCGGGGGGTGAAACCTCTCACGGGGACAGGACCGGTGGGGAGAAGGGGGTGAAACCACCACCAAACCCGCCCGATGCTCAGGGGATGGATGGGGGAGCCGGGGGTGCCCCGGGGTCCCCAAACAGCTCCGAGGACGCCCCCAAAACCGGGGTCTCGGGGATGCTGGAGGGGCCGGGTGTCCCCTGAGAAGAAGTGGCCAGGGACCCCCCTCCTCCTTGGGGGATGGACGCGGAGGGGACACGGAGGGGCAGGGCTGGGATGAGGTGGGGCAGACAGGGGGGGGTTGTGCCAGGGGGGGGCACGTTAGGGACAGCGGCCAGGCGCCCTGTGCCTGGCACAGAGGGGACGTGGGGGCACAGAGAGGCGGTGGGGGCTGCCTGCTGGCCAGGGGGACCCCCAGGGATGGAGGTCCCGGAGGTGCTGCTGGCCCACGCCGCGCTCCCTGCCATGCTGATGGTGCTCTGTGCCTCACAGGCAGGATGGACACCATCTCCTTCAACGGGGACCTCTCGGATTTACTCTACAACTACACCTATGACTACAGCACGGCCCTGCCCGACGCCGCCATCTCCTCGTCCCCGTGCCGGCCCGACGGCTCCGTCCTCAACAAGTACCTGGTGGTCTTCATCTACTGCCTCGTCTTCATCCTCAGCGTGGTGGGCAACGGGCTGGTGGTGCTGGTGGTCACCTCCAGCCACACGAACCGCTCCGTCACCGACGTCTACCTGCTCAACCTGGCCGTGGCCGACCTGCTCTTCGCCCTCACCCTGCCCCTCTGGGCCGCCTACCGGGCCCACGAGTGGGTTTTCGGCACGGTGATGTGCAAGGCCATCTCGGTGCTGCAGGAGGCCAACTTCTACAGCGGCATCCTGCTGCTGGCCTGCATCAGCGTGGACCGCTACCTGGCCATCGTCTACGCCACCCGCGCCGCCACCGAGAAGAGGCACTGGGTGAAGTTCGTCTGCCTGGGCATCTGGGTCTTCTCCGTGCTGCTCTCCCTGCCCGTGCTGCTCTTCCGCGAGGCCTTCGTCTCGCCCAGCAACGGCACCGTGTGCTACGAGCGCATCCGCGGCGAGGACACGGCCAAGTGGCGCGTGGTGCTGCGGGTGCTGCCGCAGACCTTCGGCTTCGCCCTGCCCCTCCTGGTCATGCTCTTCTGCTACGGCGTCACCGTGCACACCCTCCTGCAGACCAAGAACGCCCAGAGGCAGCGGGCCATGAAGGTCATCCTGGCCGTGGTGCTGGTCTTCCTCGTCTGCTGGCTGCCCTACAACATCACGCTGGTGAGCGACACCCTCATGAGGACGCGGGCCATCGCCGAGACCTGCGAGCGCAGGAACCACATCGACACGGCCCTCTCCGTCACGCAGGTGCTGGGCTTCGCCCACAGCTGCCTCAACCCCATCATCTACGCCTTCATCGGGCAGAAGTTCCGCAACAGCTTCCTCAAGATCCTGGCGCAGCGCGGCCTCATCAGCAAGGACGCCGTGGCCCGCTACGGCCGCGCCTCGTACGCCTCCACCTCCGGCAACACCTCCACCACCCTCTGAGCCCCGCGGATCCCCCAGGCCTGATGCAGGCACCCCGAGCACCCCAGCATCCTCACCCGGCGCCCCGAAACGCAGCCTCGGGAAGCGGGCACGGCCCCCCCAGGGCACCCGGGTGGCCGTCACCGGGGGCTGCCGGTGGCGGGGCTTGCGTGTGGCCACCCGTGTGTGCGGTGCTGTGCAGCTGGGAGGGTCACGGGGGGGGGTGACTCTGAGCCCTGGTGGCACTGTGACGCCGTGGTGAGGCGTGAGGCCACCGCACATCAGCATGGGGGGACCCCAGGCGCTGCCCGCCCTCCCCGCACGCCGGGATGGAGCCTGGGACTTTGGGGAACCCGTGGCCCCCGTGTGACAGCGGTGGCCGCTGGCCGCCCAGCAATAAAGGAGGTGGCGGGTCTGTCACCCGTGTGTGGCTCCTGTTGGCCGGGGGGGTGGCGGGAGGGGGCCGGGGCACGTCCCCGCCGTGCCGCGCATCCAGGGCGCTTCCTGGGGACAGCGGGTGCAGGAAAGCGCCGTTACCCAAGAGGCTGTTGCGGAAGGTTTGCGTCCCGCACGTCCCCAGAGGGGACCCAAAACCTGGTCTCGCTCCGTGCAGCCGCCGAGACAGGCCCTGGCCCTTGCCCAGCTCGGGGTCTCCGTGTCGCCTCTGTCCCAGGGCTGGGGACAAAGCCCCGCCGCTCCCTCCCCGCCGCCTGTCTGAGCGCAACCGAAGCAAATCACTGCAGGATCCCTCTGTGGCCCGTCCCCGCGCTTGGTGACACCGAGCCTGCCCTGTCCCCCCTGCTCCCCCTGAGGGTGGCAGCTCCTGGGGCTCCCACCCCGTGTCCCCCCAGTGCTGCGGTGCCGGCCCATCGTTGTGCAAGGAGCCGGGAACCTGGCCTTACACAACCTACACGGGGTGGAGGGAGCGTTTCCGCCGCAGCTTGGGCAACCGGGGCTGGCACCGGAGCGAGGAGGGGGCTGTGACCCTGCTGGGGTCCCGCCTGCCACCCTGGTTGGGCCCAGCATCACGGTGCCTGCCCCAGGGTCTCTCCAGGAGGGTCCCACATTGTTCCTCTGTCACCCCTGCTCCAAGCTCCTGGGGGTCCTTAATCCTAGGGGCCCTTATTCCTGGGGGCATCAGCGGGTGTGCAGGATGGGGGGATGGCTGGGGACAGGGCACGGGGGTCCCCTGCACTCAGGCGGGGAGTCCGGGGGATTCGGGGCTGGCAGGGGCAGCGGGGCAGCTCGGCAGGGCCAGCCCATCACCTTTGTGTCTGGGAAAGCTCTTGCCCAAGCGGCGCCTTGCAGCCCGGCAGGAAACCGGGGCTGTTGGCTAAGAGCCCTCTCCCCCCTGCATCGGGCCTCAGCTGGGACACCCCACTAAAGGACAGTCCCCCCGGGGAGGGCTCAGACACCCCCGTGCCATCATCCCCCCGCCCACACCCGGCCGGGCTGACGACGGACAGACGACACTGGAGGCGCTGGGATGGCAGGACTGGGTTGTTTCCCTCTCCACGGGCCGGCCGTGCGGAGAACATCTCAGCCCCAACACCTGGGGTGCCAGGACCTGCCCGCAGGCCCCGTGCCCCAGGCGCAGCAGGACAGACCCCCTCAGGACAGACCCCCTCGGCACTCACGTAGCCGCCGGGTGCCTCTGCTGGTAGCAGAGCAGGCAGCACCGCCCCTGCTTGCCCACGTCCACGGAGCACGCGTGGCACACCTTGCCCTGGCACAGCCTGCCAAGAGGTGGGTGTGCGGTGAGGGCCGTGCCACCCTGGCGCGGTGTCCCCACGTCCCCCCGGTGTCCCCGGGAGCCCACCTGCAGCAGTATCTCCGGGACAGGAGGCGGAAATCCTTGTGGCAGCGGGCGCACAGACCTGCATCGCGGGGCGCCGGGCTGGGTGCTGGAGCATCGATGCCCTCCGTCTTCTGCCACAGGGCGTCCTTCTCCCTGCGGGGTTGGGACACGGGGAGGGGACACGTCACCCCCGGCGGGGCACAGGGCCGCCACGGGCAGGTCGTGTGTGCGTGCGTGTGCCCGTGCGCCTGACGGGGTCCGTGCGACAGCCCCTCCGCAGCTGTCGTGCCCGGGCTGTGCCCAGGTTTGCGCCATAACCCACGTGTGACAGCGTCGCTGCTGCTGTCCCCGCACTGTGGGGTGGGGGTCCGAGGGCGTGGGCGGGTGTGGGAGACCCAAGGCGGGCACCCAAAATGGGCACCCAAGACGGGCACCCAAGGGAGGCACAAGAGACGGGCACCCCAAGGTGGCGAGTGGGGTTTCCCTGGGCTCTGGTGCCCTCCTCTGGGCAAAGGGATTTGGGAGCATTTGTGCGTCCGTGAGGGCGAGGGCTGCGGGCCCCGTGTCTCACCGCAGCAGCTCCAGCAGCCGCCCCTTCATGTCGCGGATGAGCTCCTGCTGCCGCGCCTGCTCCGCGCCGCGCGTGGCCTCCCGCTCCAGCGCCTCCCGCTGCGCCCGCTGCAGGGCCGCTGCCCAGCGCTCCCCGTCCTGCCGGGCCCTGGCACGGGGCAGGCACGGCGCCTCTGAGCCCAGCCCCGGGGTGGCCGTGGGGAGAAGGCCCTCCCGTCCCCGGGTGGCCGTCTCCCCGTCCCTTCCCAAAGCCAGCCAGCTCCCCGTCCCCACGGCTGCCTCGCCATCCACAAGGTCATCACGTCCACGCGTCGAGATGCCCGTCCGTCCCTCCCCACTCCCATCCCTCCGTCCCTCTGCCCGCCCATCCATCCGATCACCCCAAATCCATCCCTCCAGCCCCCCACCCGTCCCTCTCTCACCCCACATCCATCCTTACCTCCCCCACCCCAAGTCCGTTCCTCCATCACCCCACCCATCCACCGTCCGTCCCTCCACCTCCCCATCGATCCCCAGACAGATTCTACCCTCCCTCCCCAAATCCCCCTCTCCCTGCCCTTCCCCAGGCTCTGCTCCCCAGATCTGCAGTGGGGCACCAGGGGTCACCCCTCCCGCGTGCCCGTGTACTTGTAGGGCCGGGGGCCCCCACGGCGTGTCCCCTCCCCACCTGCTGAGCTGCTCCTGCAGCTGTGCCACCTCCTCCCGCTGGGCCTGGAGCTGCCGCTGGCTCTGCCGAGCCTCCTCCTGCGCCGCCGTGGCCAGGGCTGCCAGGCGCTGCGGGACAAGCGGGGCTCAGCCCTGACCCCCCCCCGGCCCCCCACCCCACAGCGGGGCACCCCCAGCTTGCCCGTACCATCGCCACGTCAGCGGCCGTGCCGGGGTCCCCCTCTCCCTGGCCGTCCATCGTGGGGTCCTGGGGACCGCGGGCGAGCTCCAGCGCCCGCCGCAGCACCTCCTCGAGCGCGGCCACCTCGGCTGGGGTGCCCGCATCCTTCGGGGCGTCTGTCCGTCCCCCCGCCTCCAGCATGGCCTGGCAGTCCTGCAGGCGCGAGGCCAACGCCGCCGCCTCCCCCAGCGCCTCGGCCAGGCGGGCGCCCTGCTCCTCCGCCACCTCCCGCCACCTCCGGGCCTCCTCCTGCGCCCGTGCCAGCGCCTGCGGGCCCCCCGCCTCGGCCAGCGCCCGGCTGAGGAAGACGTTGGTCTCCCGCAGCGCCTCGGCCTCGCGCTCCCGCAGCCGGGCCTGCCGGGCGCTGCTCTCCTCCCGCTGCCGGTGCCGCCGCTCCTCCCGCGCCAGCCGGGCCGCCAGCACCCGCGCCGCCTCCTCCTGCCGGCACAGCTCGGCACGCAGCCGGGACACCAGCAGCGATGCCTCCGTCCCTGGCGGGGCGCCGGCCATGAGCCCCGTGCCGGGCGGTGGTGATGGGATGGGGTCACCATTGGTACCAGGCTGGGGGACCTCCATGGTGCTGGGGATGTCCTCTTCTTCCTCATTTTCATCCTCTTCCTCCTCCTTTTCATCCTCTTCCTCCCCCTTTTCGTCCTCCTCCTTCTCATCGTCGTGGTCTTCCTTTTCATCCTCCTCCATATCCAGCTCCCCCTCCACGTCCTCCTCCCCCTCCACGTCCTCCTCTCCCTCCACGTCCTCCTCCTCCTCCTCACCCCCCGCTCGTGGGGAAGCCGAGGCGGGTGGGCTCGGCTGGGCTGGTGCCCTACGGGGTGCTGCGATGGGCTGCGAGGTGTCATCGGCACACCCGTGTGCCCCCGGGCCGGTATCGCCTGGCTGTGGGGCCGTCTTTGCCATGCTGGGGCGCACCAGTGTCCTGGAGGGGACACGGGGCTCAGGGCCACCGAGGCCACCGGGTCCCCCCCCATGAGCCACACTCCCCATAGGGCACCCTGGGCGCAGCGCTGGTGGAGAGGGCATCGGGGCTGAGCGGGGCTTGGGGACGGATGGGCTGGTGACACTGGGTAGCACGCGGTGCCGGGGGACCAGCCTGGGTGCCACAGAGCGTGTGGCACTGGGACACCCCCATGAAGGTGGCCGGGGGGTTTGGGGACCGCAGGTGTGCTCCCGCCTGTGCGCGCGGCAGAGCAGGGGGGGGTGCGTGCCTGTATCCACGAGCGTCCCCGTGCAAGGGTGCGCGCACACGTGTGCGTCCCGGTGTCTTGGCTGTCCCGGTGCCCGTGCGTGTTGCAGCAGACCCGTGTCTGCTCAGGGGTTTGGCAGATGGGCGCGGGCACGCGTGTGCAGGCACGCGGCGTGTTTGTGCACACGTGCCTGAGGGCACGGCTGTGCGCATCTGTGCGCGGGGCAGCGCGCAGAGGGGGACCTGGATCGGGGCAGGGAGGGGATGCCTGTGACGGTGAGCCTCGGGTGTCCCCCCCACCCCCCCCCCCCCCGTGTCCCCGTGCTCACTCAGAGAACATGGGCCAGGCGGTGTCCAGGTCAGCCCTGCGCAGGGCCAGCTGGAAGGTGACGCCGTCCAGCTCGTACAGGCTGCCCAGGATCTCCGCCCGGCGCTGGGGGCTCAGGAAGGGGCTGCGGGCGTAGTACCACTCGCTGCAACCACACAACAGGCTCGCACACCCTCTGCAGCCATGCAGAGCAGGGAGCTGCCCCTTGCTGTCACCCCCCCAGCGGCACAAGCCCCCCCCGTGCTCTCACCTGAGGCTCTCGGGGTCGAGCAGGCAGAGCTGCAGGGACTCTGCCAGCTGCCGGTGCACCAGGCAGTAGCGCAGGAAGGCCCGGCCCCTACCCACGGGGGTCTTCAGCTGGGGGGGGGGGGAGCGAGGGTTAGCCAGCCCTGCCACGCCAGCCCCCGCCACCCCGCTCCCCCCGACCCCAGCCCATGCAGGGGGGGCTCCAAGGCCAGCTCTGGGGGCTTGGGGGGCAGCGGGGAGCCCAAGGAGCATCGGGGACACTTATGAGAGGGGAGAAAATCAAGCACAAGTACACGAGTGCCCGTGCCTGGAGTGGGTGTGCACACACAAGCGTGCACACGTGGGTGCCCCGTGAGCCCCCCCGGGTGGCCCGTGCCCACCTTGTCCAGCGAGGTGACGAAGCGAACGCCCTCGTGCTCCTGCCGGCGCCGCGCCAGGCCCTGGCACAAGAAGTCCCAATAGTCCTTGCGCTGCCCGAAGAAGCTCTTCTTCTCCTTGAGGTCAAACTGGCAGAGACACGGGCTCGGTTTGGGGGGTCCTCGTGTCCCCCCCAAGCTGTCCCCCATGGTATCCAGCCGGCTCCCCCAGTGGGGACCCTGCATGGCTCCTCCCGGCATCCCCTGGCTGGGGACAGCCCTGGTCACGGGCTCTGTGCCTCAGTTTCCCTCTTGTTGCACGCACAAATGGTCCACGTGCGGATGCAGGCGAGCCCAGTTTGGGTGCCCACCTGCACGGCTGGGGATGCTCACGGGCAGACGATGCCATCTGGAGTCCCCCCCCCCCAAAAAAACCAAAAAACCACCTGGCACAGGGGGTCCCCTGCCTCACCCCAGGGAAAACCGCAGCGCCGGGGCGCGGGGGGTACCTGCAGGAGGAACTCCAGCTGGGCGCAGAGGCTGTGCAGCTCCCGGCTGCCGTCCGTCACCGGCAGGTTCTGCTCCCGGTAGCCGCGGTTCAGCTCGCCGATGGTCTCTGCGGGGGCGCCGAGGATGAGCTGGCACGGCCCTGCCCGGGCACCCTGCCCAGGCACCCTGCCCAACCCCGCGGCTCCCGGCTCCAAGCCCCGGGGATTTCTGCCCGCAGGTGAAAGAGGAACCTGGGGAGGGACGCGGAGGGGGGCACGGGTACCCGCCGGGCACCGCCGGTCCCCCAGGGCAGCGGGGAGGGCTGGAGCGGGCAGCGGTGGCGGGGATGGTGCTGGGGGTGCGGGGGAGCCGTGGCGGGGCGCCAGCGGGGACCTGGTGGCTGCGCGGTGGCGGGAGGCGAGGGTGCCCGGGGGGACACGCGGGCAGGGGCCGCGCTGGCACACTTACTCTGCAGGTCCCTGATGACGCGGCTGAGCTCCCCGTCCCCTGCCATGGCTCCGTCCCCCAGCCCGGGGGGGGCTCTGCAAAGGCAGGGGTGCCCGTGAGGGGTGCTGCACACCAAACTGCGGCCTGGCCTCTCCCTGCCCCACAGGCGGGGGTTGTAATCCCCCCAGCTCTACCATGGGGCTGCCTTCTCTCAGGGTAAGAAGGGGGGCCCCCCCCCCCCCTCCATTAACTGGGGTATGGGGTGGGCAGTGCTGCCCCACCCCATGCCCCCTTGGTTGTCCATGTGCCATGTCCCAGAGAAGCCAAAACCTTAGGCTCTGCCCAGCTCGCCCAGCCGCTGCCCCGTTCCTCAGGGTGCTGCTGGCACCGAGCCACCCCGCCTGTCCCCGTCCCCGTCCCTGTCCCCGTCCCCCAGGATTCAGGATGTGGGTTTGGCGCAGGGGAAGCGCTGCCTTTGCTTCTGCTCTCGCTTCCCTTGCTCGCACCGTGAACAGCGCGGGGGGCTCCCGGCGGGGGGGTGGGGGGGGTGGGGGTAGGAAAGGGGGAGACCCCCCAACATGCAGACCCCAAAAACGAGCCCCCTGCCTGGCAGAGCCCCCCGGCACAGCACGCTGCCCACGGGAGCGCCACGGGGTTTGGGGGTGTTGTGGGCACGGGGCTGGGGGCCGGGGGGCACAGGGTGGCACCCTGGGGACAGGGCGAGGGACGGTGCCCATAGGGGTGGCACCTCGGGGGTTTGTCACTGCCGGCGGTGGCTGTCCACGGGGCTTGGTGGGGACAGCGGGACACCTGGCCTCCTGTCCCCGTGCCCTTGGGCGCCCTTGGGTGCCCTTGGACGTCCCGGTCCCTCCCTGCCCACCCTGCCCGTGCCTCAGTTTCCCCCGGCGGAGCTGCCCCTTACCTGCAGCCGTGGGGTGCCCTGGGGTGCCGCCGGCTGCTCGCTGCTCCCCGCGCCCACGCCGCGCCCCGCTCCTTCTCCTTTTGTACCTCGGCCAGGAGGAAGTGCACGGGATGGGGGTGGCCTTGTCCCCCCCCCCCCCCCCCCCCCCGCCTCGCGCCCCGCACCGAGCCCCACAGCTCTGCCCCCCGGCAGCCAGCTCCCGGCGCTGGGGGTGCCGGCTTTGTGGGGGCAGCCAGGCCCTCCTGGATGGTCTTCTGCAGGGGGGGGGAGCACCGTGCCAGGCCTGGGGGCACCCCAACACCCTCCAAAGGGTGGGCACCCCATTTGGGGGTGCTTTGAGAGACCGCCCCCAGATTTTGGGGAGCGGGTCCAGCTAGGAGCAGCCACAGGGGAAGCAACATCCTTAAGGGACAGAGCCCCCCCCCATGCACAACGGCCCCAGGGAGAACATCCCCTAAGCACAGAGACCCCCCCAGGAGGAGGAGCCCTCCCCAGCAAGGCCCATAGCCCCCCCCCCAGGGTACACCCCCCTCGGTGCAGTGCCCAGAGCTGAGGTGCAAGCACCTCCTCGTGCACCCCGGCCGTGCCCCCCCCCCCCCTCGCTATCAGTGCAGGACCCGGGGACTCGCTGCCATCCCGCTCCCCGGGTGGATGCCCCCCACATCCTGCCCCCACCCCCCCATCACCCCCTGCCCCTACCTGTGCCACCGGGGGGGCCGGGGGCACCGCCACCCCCAGCCCGGGCCTCGCTCGGCACCAAAGCGAAAGCAGGAAGTGCGGTGCCGAGCGGGGCCTGCCCGTCCCCACCTCGGGGTGCCGGGATGTGGGATGCCCCCCCGGCACGGGGCAGTGCCCCCCCCCCCCCCCCCCGCCCAGTCCCCACCACCCCGCATCACCCTGCAGCGGGGCGGCCCTGTAACCACCGAGCCCTAAACTAGTGTGCTGGGGGGGGCGGGGGGGGGGGCCACGTGTGTGCACACGTGTGTGTGTGCTGTGCTCACACCCGTGTCCCCCTCCCCACAGCATCCCTGTCCCCTGGGGGTGCCACCCGGCAGCTGTGTCCCTGTGTCCCTGCCCCAGCTGAAGGAGGGGGTGCTGGGGGGGGGGGGGGCTCAGGGGGGGGGGTGGCCGCCTGCCCGCCCTTGGCGCGGGTGCAATTCAATTAGCGAGGCCTGGCCCGCGCTCAGCGCAGCCAATAACGCTAATGGCCCCGCACAGGCCTGGCGCTGCCTGGCCGGGGGGGCCGGGGGCCATCTGCTAATTAAATGGGGGTGGGGGACAGAGCAGCCAGCAGTGATGTCACCTCCCTGCTGCCGGGGGGGGGGGGGGGGAAGGCTGCGCCCTGCTTACCCCCCCAACCCTCTGCGCACCATGGGGCACGTGAGGGACACCCTTCTTCCCCATCCCACATGCCCCCCCCCCCCCACATTTGGGGGGCTTAGGGTACGCCGAGGGTCCCCCGCGATGAGGAGACCCCCCAGTGGGTTTGCAGCCCTGTGTGGGCTCAGGGAGGCTATGGGGGGGGCACCCATGGGGGGGGGGGGGGCACCCCTGAAGCATCCTCAGGCTCTGGGGAAGGGGGCTGGCTCAGCTGGGGGGGGGGGGGTCCTGGCAGGAACCCCCCCACTTGTGGCTTGGGGGTGCCAGAGGGAAACTGAGGCAGAGCTGGGGAGCATGGCGGCGGTGGGGGGGGGGGGCAAATCAAAGCCAGGCGTCCCGGCTCTCACACCCCTAAATGACAGGGGGCCGGGGGGGTGCTGCCAGGGTCCGGCACCCACCCCACAGCGGGACCTGGCGCGTGCAGGGGGGGCCGGCAGGGGCACGGGGGGGGGGGGGGGGTCCGACCCCTGGAGTGCAGGGGGAGAAGGAGGAGGAGGAGGAGGAGAAGGAGGAGGAGGAGGAGGAGGGGGGAGCGTGTTGGAGCTGGCTCCCACCCAAGCACTGCAGGACATGGGCGGGCACGGTGCTCCCTGCCTGCTGCCAGCGCGCAGGCGACGCTGGGGGACCGGGGGGGGGGGGGGGGGGACAGGGCCTGGTGGGACCGCAGCCCCCAGCCCAACACCGCACAGCCCCGTGCCCAACGCCGGGCACCAAGCGGGCACCTCCCGGACACCGGAGCCCGTTGCAGCCTGGGGGCACGGCTGGCTTTGGCTGGTCCCCCCCTCCCACGACGAGTGTCCCCCCCCCCACCCCCCAGGTGACCCCCGGGCAGGGGCGCCATGACCCGCCTGAGCTGGTGCTTTGCCACCTTGGTTCGCTGGGGGAAATCCCTGGTGTCCTGCCTCCTGCCCCTGCGCGCCTGCCGCCACAGGGAGGTAAGCGGGTGCCACGTGTGCCCTGGGCAGGGCTGGGGGCTGCTGGGGGGGGGGGGGCACGGAGCTGGGGCGGCTTCTGGGGGTGCACGGGGATGCGGGGTGGGGGGGCAGCCTGGCACTGATCCTGCTGGCTGCAGGCATCGAGGGGTTAAACCCTGCGTGTGTGTGCCAGGGGGTCCGGGCATGTCCTTTGTCCCTCCTTGTGTCCCCCCCCGCACGGCACTGTGACCCCCCCCCCCCCCACACTCTGTAACCCTGTGCCACGCAGTGCCTGGCTTGGGGAATCTGCTGGGGTCTGCTGCACCGTGCTTCACGCCAAGGGGTCAGCTGGGATCCCCGTGTCCTTACGGAGTGAGCGCCGAGGAAAAGAGGTGTCCCCGTGTCCTTACAGCACCCAGAACGGGGGGACCCCCATGTCCACTGCGGGGGGGGGGGGCCTTGTGCCTAGAAAGCCCCCCAGCACCGGAGATCCCCGTGCCCATAACGTGCCCGGTGTGCGCAGGATCCCTGTCCCCAAAAATCACCCAGCCTGGGGGATCCCTGTGCCCCACGCAAGCGGGATCCCCGTGCCAAAAGTTTGCCCTGCACGGGGCATCCCTGTCCCCATTGTCACCCAGGGCGGGGGGACGCCAGCCCCCAGCGTGGGGACCCATCCCGTCCCTCACGGGCCGTGTCCACACGGCCACCCGCGCGTGTGCGCAGTGACGGGGCGTCACGGGTGTCCTCTGTCCCCTGCCGCGTCCCCGCGTGGGGTGCGTGCCGGGGGTGGGCTCGCTGCGTGTGGGCGCCCACGGGTGTCACGTACGGGACGCGTGGCACGCCTGGTCCTGCGTGTGCCTGGTGTGTACACGGGGGGGGGGGCAATGCGTGTGCGCCGGGCAGTGTGGGGGCACTGCTGTTGGAAGCAGGCGTGGGTGGCACGTGGCTGTGCTGGGGGGGCTTGGGGACACGGTGGCTCTTGGGGGGGGGGTGACAGGACACGCAGAGGGCCCCTGCCAATGCTGGTCCCGCATGCATCTGGCTGGGGGGGGGGGGGGGGAGGGATGTGGCCGCACCGGTGGCACCCGTGGGGGGCTCCCTGTGCTCAGTGTGCCCCCCCCCGGGAAACGAGCCCCAAATCCCGCTGACGGCAGTGTCCCCGTGGCGTGACCCTTGTCCCTGCCCTTCTGCGGGTCCCGGGCCGCTCAGGGCAGCGAACGGGACGGGACGGGGTGATTTATGCCCCCCAACCCCCCCCCCCTTTCCAAGGGGGCTCTCGTTCCCGGCAATAACGGGGCTGACGAAGGAGGGCTGTAACGACGGCAGGGTGGGGGGCACGGGCGGGCGCTCCCCTGTCCCCGTCCCCGCCGTGTCCCCCTCCCTGACTCACACCCCCGTGAGCTGCAGGAGTCACCGCTCGCCTCCTCCCTCCGGGACGGGACCGGGGAGGAGGGGAGGCGGGGGGGAGGTGGGGGCGCCCAGCCAAGCCCCCCCCACTTCGGCCAGGGCACCCAAATCATCCCCCCCCCCCCCCCAGCACTGCCGAGCGCTTGCCCCCCCCTGCGAGGCCCCCAGCTCTGCGCGGCGTGGCCTTGGCACCGCGCTGGTCCCTCCCCGTCTCCCACCCTGGGACCACCCAGGGGACAAGCGGGGGGCCCCCCCGGCCACCTCCGCAGCCTTTTTTTTTTTGGGGGGGGGGGGGTCTCCCTGCGGGAGGCTGCCCCCCCCCCCCCATACATCCCCCAAGGGTGCCGGTGGGTGCTGCGAGGGGGCTGCCGAGGGAGCGCGCTGCCCCCTTTTCTTTGTCCCCCGGCTGGAAGGGGGGGGGGGGGAGCCGGGGGGGGCTCGGTCCCGGGCCGGGGGGGGCCGGGGGGGGGCCGGGGGCGGTCCGGGCGGGCGGAGCGAGCGGGGCCCGGCTGCGGGCGGTGCGGCGGGGCCGCCGGGGGCAGCATGACCGGGCTGTGCCTCTCCTGCCTGCTCTGGGTACGGCGCCGGGGGTACCGGGGAGGGGGGCGCACGGAGGTGGGGAGAGGGCGGGGGGGGGTTGAACCGGGAATGGCTGTGAAGGGTGTGGGGGGGGGGGGCCCGCGGTGGAGGGGTGGGAGAGGTTTGGGGGAAGTGGGATGGAGTGCTGCGCTGGCACCCGGGTGCCCCCCCGGAGCGCAACGGGGCGGTGGGGGTACCCGGGGGGGAGGGGGTACCCGGGGAGGGGTACCCGGGATGGGCCCAGGGGGAGCACCGGGGGCTGGGGGGGCACCGGACCGGGACGGCTGCAGCAGGGGGGGAGCGGGCGGAGGGGGCTGGGTAGGATGCGGGGGACACCGGGCTGGCCGGGGGGGCTGGGTGGGGGGGGTGTGGGGAGGGGGGGGTGATCCCCCATTACGCGCAGCCTGCCCCTGTGGTCGAGGCTCCGCTGCGCCGTGGCACTTGGAGGCGGGGGGGGGGGGGGGGGGTACTGGTCAAACTGGGCGGATCTGGTGTGTGCTGGGGGCTTGGGGCTCTGCGCCCCCCCCTATCCGCGCCAGCTGGGCTGCAGGGCGCAGCGGGGTGCGAGGCGCTCGGGGTGCCCGAGGCTCCGGGACGGCACCCCTATAATGCCCCCCGCCCGCCTCGGCTTTGCGGCCCCAGCCGAAGGGGATGGAGAAGGCGGGTGTCCCGCTTCCCCGGGGGGGCCATTTCCCCCTGCTCCCCCCCCCCCCCCCCCCCCCCCCCCGCGGCTCTCTGCAGTGCTGGGCAGTGAACCCAGGCGTCCCGGCGCTTGATTCCTCTGGCACCTCTCCCCGGGGCCTCATCCAGCCCAGGACACCTGGGTCCCCTTCCAGCCTCCTTGGGTCCCTCTGCTGGGGGGCCTGCGGCCAGCGCTGCCTGTGTCCCCCCCCGCCATCCGCTGGATTTGGGTGTCCCAGGGTGACAAGGTGACAGCCCCAGAGGGGCTCAGCCCCCCCCCCCCCCCCGTGTGTCCCCCCCAGCCCCAGGAGCAGAGCTGGTGCCCGGATCCCGCCAGCACGGAGCTGGGATCCCATTGTTTCCCGGGACGGGGGGCACCTCCCCAGCGCGGGGACGGCGCTGGCACTGTGACAAGCGCAGGGGGGCTCCGTGGGGTGGGAGCAAGGGGGGGGGGCTGCGCTTTCCCTAATGAGGATAATTGCCGTTAACGAAGCAGACCCAAGCTCCTGTGTGGGGCAAGGCTGGCGGGGCGGGGGGGGCGCGCGTGTGGGAGACGGGCTGGCATCCCCGGGCATCCCTGGGAGCGGGGGGCAAGGCCTCTTCCCGGGGCACCCTGCAGTGGGGAGGCTACTTTGCATATGCAAATGAGCTCATGGCATCGTTAGGCCCCGCTGTCACCCAGCAACTGCGGTGTGGGAGCCCCTGGGGGGGGGGGGGGGGGCTGCAGTGGGAGCACGGACCCGGGGGGTTTGGGCACCGCCGGGGGATGTTTTGCCTGGATGGCTGCTGAGATGCCCCGTGCACACGCGTGTGCACGCGCCCGTGTGTGTCCCTGCTCCCTTGTAGGGTGGCCCAGGGGCTGCTTAGGGCTGGTGGGTGGCCCTGTGGGTGAGTGTGCCCATGGACGATGAGCTTGCACACGTGTGCACAGGCCCGTGTGTGCCCACGGCACGGCCACATTTGCACACACACACGTGCAAAGCTCACAAGCGTGCGCCCGGCCCTTTTTCCTCTGCGACCACAGGACCTGGGGCCCCCACCCCGCATCCCCGTGCACGCACCGGGGAAGCTGAGGCAGGAAGGGCCGGGATGGGGGGGGGGGCAGCACAGATGCTTTGGGTGCCCTGTGCAGCGCGGCGAGGCGTGCTAGCCCCGGGGGGAGCAGGGCGAGGGGAGGGGGGGGGGCTGCCGGGCCTCAGCTTAATCCCATTAGTCCTGGCATGAAAAGGCAGATTTGTGGGCTCTCGCGTCTTCATCTGGCGGCGGGTGGGTGGGCACGGCTGGTGCGCTGCCAGGGGGACCCCCCCGCCTCCTAACAGCCGGGGGGGGGGGGGGTCGGGGTGGGCACTGGCTGCCCGTGGCCGTGCCAGCATCCCCGTGCCCTGCTGTCCCCGTGCCCTGCTGTCCCCGTGCACCCTTGTGCCTGCACTCACGGCTCCTGGGGGCTGTGGCGGGCAGCGTGGCCGTGGGGGCGCCCCCCCCGAAATGAGCCGTGCCCCCCGTGTCCCGCCCCCAGCGCACGCCACCCAGGCGGTGGCACACGCGGCACCGCCTTGCAGCAGGGCGGTGTCTGCGTTCGGACCCCGGGTGGGTGTGTTTGCACACGTAGTGCGTACTCACACACGGGCTCGTGTTTGTATGTGTGCATTCACGTGTGCTCGCGTGCACGCAGAGCCGCACCGCCTTGCCTATGCATTCAGATGTGCTCACACACCCCGGCGTGCAGGCATGCACACGCGTGTTTGGCACGCACGAGCTCCCCAAACCACAGCCACGCCGCCATGCGTGCACACGTGCGGGCAGACGCGTGCACACACCGACATGCAGGCAAACAAATGCACACTTGTGCACACCCCCCCCGTGTACATGCACACACACACACGCGTGTGCGTGCGTTGTGCACGCCCACGGGTGTTCACACACTGTGCGCGTGCACGTATTCAGGTGTGCGCTTGCACGGTGCGTGCACACGCGTGTCCGTGCGCACCCCCATGCACGCACACCCCCGTGTGCACTCACACGCGTGTGCTCAGCCCCGGTGCACGCCGCCAGGGGGCGGCAGAGACTATTTATAGGGCCCGCGGCCCCGGGGGGGTGTCGCAGCCCCCCCGGCACCGGTGGGGCCCGGGGAAGGCACGAGGGGGGGGGTGCCCTGGGGGGGTCGGGCTGCAGCCGGGCGCTGCCTGGAGGGGAGCTGAGGCAGGGCAAGGGACCGGGGGTCTCCGTGCCGCCCCCCCCCGCCCCGCTGACGTGTCCCCGTGTCCCCCCAGCCCCAGGACCTGGAGGCCCCCCCCGGCGCACGCCTTCAAGATGACGAGCTTCAAGAAGGTGAAGGCGTGCGGGATCTGCCGGCAGGCCATCACGCGCCAGGGCAGCACCTGCCGAGGTGAGCGGGGAGGCGTTTTGCACGCGTGCATGTGGCCGAGCGTGCAACCAGCGGGCGATGCGCTCCGGTTGCGCGTGCAATATCATCCCACGCGCGTGTGCACGGGCATGCAGGTCTGCGCGCGCGTGCGGACGCTCGCACCCCCGCTGCCTGCTCCCCCCTCGCTTTGCTCGTGCCCGCTGTCCCCCGGCGAGGCCGGGGCGCCCGGTGGGACACGCGGTGACGTGTCCCCTCGCACGTGTGCGGTGACGCCGAGCCCCGTGCGAGGGGCGGCGGGAGGAAGCGCTCCCGGCCGCGGGAACAATGCGGCTTCCTGTGTTCCCTGCGCCGCAGGAAATGATCCCGGGGGGGACGGGGTCTGCGGGGGGGGGGGGGGGTGGGGGGCGTGCGGCCGGGACCACGCTGCGCGGGGGACCCTCGCGTCCCCTCGGGGTGGCACGCTGGGGTGCACCTGGCTCTGCCGCGGTGGGGCTGACCCACCGGTGGGTTGGCGTCCTGCACGGAGACCCGCAGTGCGTCTGCACAGCTGCGCGGGCGTGCACGCGTGTGCGTGTGCAAGAGCTCACAAGCAGAGTTTGCACCACACGCTCTCCATCCGTGCCGCTTACCTCCGGGCACCGGGGTGCGCACAGGCACACGCGCCCCCGGCACGTTGTCACCACGGGGCTTGTGTCACACGCGTGGGGCGCATGTGTGCAGGGTTCGTGCATCTCTGTGGGTGCACCCGCAGTCTCGGGGGGCTGGTGCGGTCTGTGCCCCCTCGTGGGTGCGACCCTGTCCTGCCCTGCATGTGGGGTCACCGCGGGCTGCCCCCACGTGTCCCCTCTAACGCCCTCTCCCCTCCCGCAGGCTGCAAGCTCTCCTGCCACACCAAGTGCCAAGCCAAGGTAAGGCTGGCCCCCTTTTGTCCGGGGGGGGGGATCTAGGGGCTTGAGCCGGGTTCTGGGATCCATGCCGGCCACCCCACTAGGTGGGCACCCGGATTGCTGCCTGGTCACGGCGGCACCGCTGTCACCAGTGCCAAAGCGGCAGCGTGCCACCCCGCTGCCCGTGCCTGCCCTGACATCGGGGCTGGGTTTTGGGCTGCGCATTCCCGAGCCCCCGGGGAGGGACGGCTGCCAGCCGGCTCCGGGGCTGGCATCTCTGGCGGGAAGAGGCTGGCGCGCCCCGGGCGGGCAGCGTGGGCTGGGACGTGCCCGTGCCCGTGCCCGTGCCCGGCCGGGCAGGGAGGGAGAGGATCGGCTCCGGAGCCCCGAGGCGGCCGTGCCGGGAGCTGCTCGTGCCAGGGGCCGGGCACGCGTGGCGCTTCGCAGCGTGCCGCAGCGTGGGTGGCACCAGAGCAGCCCTGGCACCGTGCTGGGGGCGCCGGGGGCTGCAGGGGAGCCTTTGGGATGTGGCCGGCACCCGCCGGGCCCTGAGAGGGCAGGGCAGAGGTGGCTGGGAGGCTCGACAGGGCTGTGCCACCCTGGGGACCCTGTGACATCCTGGGGACCCTGCGTCACCCCAGGGACCCTCTGCCAAACGCCCTGGGGCTGAGCTGGGGAAGGCGGCTTGCCCTGGTGATGGGGTGCCATGGGGATAGGGTACGGGGATGCCTACAATACGGCACGCGGTGGTGGGGAGCATCTGCCAGCGTTTGCAGGCAGGAGGAAGCGTCTGGTGGGGATTCTCTGGTGTCTGATATGGGGTTGTGCACCGGCAGGGCGTTGCACCCGGGGTGCTGGCTCCGTGCGTGAGGGAAGCCCGCGGCCGGCTGCAGTTGGTTAGCCTCCGTCACCCTTCCCACGCTCGTCAGGGGCTGGAGCCCCCCCCCGCGGGGGTGCTGCTGGGATGGGGGGTGCGTGTGTGGGGCCGGGGCCAGGGGCCTTCTCCGCAGCTCCGCTGGGCCAGCGCCCAGGGAGGGGCTCCTCTGGCCAGGCAAGCAGCCAGCTGACTCACGCCAGCTTGTTATTGTAGGGTCTCCAGGGAGGGAGCGCGTGGGGAGGGGGCTTAGCTCAGGGAGAAAACGGCCTCTTGTCCACCTGAAGCCCCTCGTGTTTAACCCCTGCACCCCCAGGATGCTCGGGGATTGGGGAAACCTGCTCCCCCCTCCGAGGTGCTTGGTGCTGCTCACCCCATAGCTTCCTCCTGCTGCCCTGGGGATGCTGCTGGGCTCGTGACCCCCCCCCCCCCCCCCCCCAGCTGCTCCTGGCCCCGCAGCCTGCCCTGCGCCACGCTGCCTTCGTGGCCCCTCCCTGTGGTTTCCCCAGGGGACCTGCCCCGAGCCCTCCCGCTGCCCCCTGCCAGCACCGCTGGCTGCCTCCTGGCCCTGCTTGGGGAAAAACCCCAGCTAAAAAACCCCAAACTGACGGGCTACGGTGGGAAGGGGGATGCGGACGTGCCGGTGGCACCGAGGTGGACGTGGGGGCAGCGGTGCCAGGCGAGGCTGGCGGGGTGCCCGCAGCCCGTGGGCGGCACTGGGGGGGCCGGGGCAGACGCACAGACATCATCTGGGAAGCACGAAGCCGTTCCCATGCCCATGTAAGGCCCTTCTCGCGCCCAGCCCCTCCGCTCGGGGATTTTTCCTTGCTTAGCAAACCTTCCCCCCTCGGTCTGAGGGGGACGGACGGACGGACACTGGCGTGCGTTCGAGCCCCCCAGCCTTCCTCCTCCACCCCTCCCTGCGCCAGGGTCCTCTGCCCAAAGTGGGGGGGGCCGCAGCTTCCTTTGAAAAGTGGGGAAACCGAGTCACAGAGCCCAGCCCGGGTGGTGACCGGGCACGTGTGAGCCCCCGGGGTGCGTGGGTAGGTCCCGTCCTCACCCCCGGCTGTGGTGCAGAGGTGGGGGCCCCATCCCATGTGTCCCATCCAGCCAGGATGGTGCTGCTGGGGGGCGACCCCAAGATGCTGGGTGCAGGGGGGGCCACGCGTGCTCCCGGATTGCAGCCCCGGGGGACGTGCTGGCTCTGACAGGGGCTGGGTTTTGCCGTGATGCTGCCTGGGGGGGCTGAGAAAAGGCAGCGGTGGCGGGCTGCGGGGGGCGGTGGGCAGCACGCCTGTCCCGGTGGCAGAAGCCGGCCCACTGGTGCCAGTTTTGCTGGGGGACTGGGAGAGCTGCTGCCAAATCGGCCTTTGCGGGGGGCTCTGCGGGGTGAGCAAGGCTGTGCTCTGGGTCCTGGTGGAAGTGGGGGCCGGGCGGGGGGCTCGGTGAAGAGGGGAAACTGAGGCATGTGGCACGGGACGGAGGCATTGGCGGCCGCCTCGTTCCTCTTGGGGCCGGATCCTTCCCCGCTGGCCCCGCTCCAGGCCCGGCTTGTTTTCCAAAGTGCCCCCCACGATGGGGTGGAGGTGGGGGGGGGGGGGGAGGTTTGTCCATCATTAAACCGGGCGCTGGAGCGGGGCCAGGGCCGGGCAGCGAGGCGCGTCCTGGCCAAAGCAATCGCTCCCGGCGCCCGCGGCAACCTCCTGTGCCCTCGCACGGGGACGGGGTCCTCGGCTGCGGGAGGGGGGACGCGGCGGGGACCCATCGGGGCGATGGGTGCCGTGGGGGGGCACGGCCGGACCCTGTGGCTGTGCCAGGCAGGGGGGACACGGGGAGGGGACAGCCGTGTCCCTGCTGCGGCACACGGCTGTCCTGCTGTCCTTCCCCCAGCCCCGTGCCTCGCTGCCTGCTGGCCGCGCGGCGCAGGGGAGGACGTGAGCTGGGCGTCCCGTCCCCATCGTCCCCGATGCCCCCCGTTAAAAGCCACCCTGCCTCCGGGACAGATAATTAGCAACACCCATGGTCTCCACAACAGAGCATGGGGGAGGAATGCGGCAGGAATGTGTCCTTGGCCCTGGCACGGGGCCCAGCTGGGGTGCGGGACGGGGGGCTGCGGGGGGCCCGCCCTGCCCAGCCGCTGTGCCAGCTTGCGTTGACGCAGCGGGTCCTGGAGGGGGGTTCGGGTTGTGTTGTTTTTTTCTTTTTTTTCTTTTCTTTTTTTTTTTTCCTCTTTCCTTTTTCCCCTTCTTTACGTCACCGCCAAAATATTCAGCCTCTGTCTCAGCTCTGGGGGGGGGGGGGGGGTCGGCTGTGCTGCTCGGAGGAGCTGGGGCCCATCCTGCACCCTCCGGGTGCTGAGACCGCCCGCGCTCACTGCACGGGGGAGCACGGGGAGGCTCCCCCCCCCCCGAGGGCTGGTCCCCACGTCCCCCTTCTTCTGCCAGCACTTGGGGTGGGGATGCTCCTCCCGGCTGGGTGCGCTCCGGGATGGCTGTTTTGGGATGCGGAGGAGCTGGTTCAGGTGGGGGTCTGTCACCAGGCCCAGGTTTCCCTGGGGGTGCTGGGGGGGCTCCGCGAGGCCACCGGAGACACTGGGCCGACTGCTGGACCCGTCCCCCCGTCCCGTGTTGGCTCCGGGATGTTTTCGGTGGCTGGCGGGGGACTGAGTTCAGACACTTTAAGGACTTCAGTGGCTGTGTCCTGTGAAGGGGACACGTCACCTCCCCAAGGGACAGCTCCATCGCCTCCCTGGGGACAGCTCCTGCAGGCAGGGGACAGGGACGAGCTGTCAGCGCCCTCCGCTCACCCCCTCGGATGCTGATCCTTTCCCATCTGGCCCCGGCTCTTCCCTCACTGGGGTTTCCCAGGGCCTGGGAGCTGCCCCAGGGCCGTGTCCCAGGAAGCTGAGATTTGTGCCGGATCCAAGCCGGGGTCCGTGCCCTGCTCCTGGGCTGGGGGCATTCGTTGCTCCCCTGCCCCATCTCTCTGCTGGAAAACCCCCAGCACCCCGAGCCCTGCTCGGATGCTGCTGCCAGTGCGTGGGAGATGCTCGGCGGAGACCCGGCTGCCTCTCCCTGCTCCCTTCCCACAGCTCCCAGGGGAAAACTGAGGCACGGGGGTGCCGAGCACGGGTCGGGTTGGGCAGGATGTGCCGGGATGGGACCGAACTCGCCGCGGGGATCCACCTTCTGCGGGCTGGTGGAAATCCCTCCAGTGACACCCGTCCCGTGCTGCCTGGCCGGGAGGCCACGCAGCCTCTCCGTGCCTCAGTTTCCTCACGTGCCGGGGGCTCGCTCCCTGCTTTGCAGGAGCACCGGGTGCAGGCGCCAGCAGCGGCTGTGCCGGGCTGAGGAGGACCAGCCCCGGCGTGGCGCAGGGGATGCGATCAGCGGGATGCTCGGGTCGGTCGTCCCGGGCGGTGCTGGCAGGCGTGAAAAGTTGTGGCTCGCTCCTGCCCCACGCTGCTGGCCCCGGGGGAGACGGCAGAGGGCGAGCCCCTCGCCGCCATCCCACCCCATCCCACCCCATCCCACCCCATCCCATCCCCTGGCTCCAGGCAGAGCCAGCGCTGGAGTTTTTTGGCTGGGCCCGCAGCGCGAGGACGGAAGTGCAAACAGGAACGGGGAGGTGTTGGGCGAGAAAATGTCAACAGTGCCGGGCCCGGCGGCTGGCTCGCGGCCCCCCCAGCCTGTTTGCCTTTCTGTGGGCCAGTACGAGGCGGGCTCGCCCCCGGCCCCGCTGCGGCTGGGGCTTCCCCGCACCACGGCCCCTCCGCGCTCGGGTGTCCTGGCACTGACCACTTGCTCGCACGGCCGCTGCCAGTGCCCGTGGGCAGGGCTGGGGCTGAGGGGGACGTCGGGTGTGCTCCGGTTTTGGGACAGGCCAGGAGGGGCTGGCAGGGCTCCGTTGTGCCACGGGACAGCGCCGCCAGCCAGGGCTTGCCCATCCTTTTGGCTTTTCAGTGGAGGGAGGGTGGCAAAGCTTCGCTCCCCCCAGCTCCAGCACCAGCGGGGTACCCAAGAGCCATTTTTCGGGCACCTCATCGTACGCAGGGTGGGGGACCGAGCTGTCCCCTGCCGGGGGGGGAGCAAACAGAAAGGCCCCAAGCCGGGCCCCATGCCCGTGCCCCTGCCACCCCCCCCCGCCAAGGGCACGGGACGCCACCGGCGTCACGCGGGGCGATAAGGCCCCGACCCCGCCGCCCGCCCGGGGCCCCTTGGCACAGGGGCGTGCGAGGCACTGGGCTGGGCTGCCCTGAGGGGGCGAAATTTGGATTTGGGGTTCGGGGCGGGGGGGGGGTGTGTGTGTGTCCCCCTCGCCAGCGCCCCTCACCCCGGACCCGGCTCCCGGTTGCCTTAAGGGCGTTTTGGGGGGGGCGAGGGGGAGCGGGGCTGGGCGTGTGCGCGTCCGACTTGGAGCGCGCCGGAGAGAGGGAAGAGGAGAAGAAAGAGAGGGAGAAGGGAGAGGAGGGAGGGGAGCGGTGGAAAAAGCCACCCGGGACCCCCCCCTCCTCCCCCAAGGCCGGGGCCAGCGCCCCAGGGCCCCCCAGCAGCCGGCGGCCTTGGGGGTACGGAGGGGCGAGGAGGGGGGGCTGGCGGGACCCCCCCCCCCGGCTCCCCTCCATCGCCGGGGTCCTGCCTGCGGGGAGCGAAACCCTTCGGCTCTCCCCCCCCTTTCCCCTCCCCTCCCTCCTCCCTCCCTCCTTCCTTCCTTCCTTCTCCGGGCTTGTCCCGGGGAGGGAGGGGGGCTCTGCCTGCAGTCCGCCTTCACGCCTGCCCGCCCGGGCGACGCTGGGCTCCCGCCTGCCCCTGGCCCCCCCCTCCCCGGCAGCCCCCCCGGCCGCCCCCCGCACCCCCCGGCCAGGTGAGGCTGCGCTGGGGCCGTCCCTCTCGGATGTAGGCAGGCGAGACCCCGGATGGATTTCGGGGAGCGTCATGAACCAGGTACAGCCGGGTGCCGTGGCACGGGGGTCCTTGCCCCCCTCCCCCCCCCCCTCACCACCCCCAAAACCCCATTAGGGGGACAAACGCTGCGCGGGGTGGCATCTCCTCAGGGCTTTGGGGGGGGGGGGCACGCGTGACACCCGTGTGGTGAGGGTGCTGCGTGGCTGGGGGACCCCATCCTGCGCCCCCCCACACACCCGGTTTGGGGACGCTGCTGTGGGTCGGTTCCCGGAGGGGGTCCCGCAGGGGGTGGGGGGCTCGGAGGGGGCAACGCGGTGCTTGCGGGGAGCAGCGTCAGGGGAGGGGGCCAGGGAGGGCGTGCTGTGCTGGGAGCGGGGTGGGGGGGGGGGGGGGTCCATCCCGGGCACTCTTGCCCCCTCTCCACGGACGTGTCCCCACGCAGGCAGTGTGCGCCTGGCAGCCGTGTCCCCTTGCCGGGAGGGGGGACACGGGGTGGGCTGCGTGTGTGCTGGGACAGCCCGGCAGCGCAGGGGTTAATCCCCCTCCCCGTGCTCCTGCGGGACCGTCAATGGTTAAACCCCGGGTTAATGAGTGGTGAGGGGCCTGGGGGGGGGACCCCACAGCGGCCTCCCGCCCCCCCCTCCCGACGCCGCCCGGGCACGCAGAGGGTTAATTCACCAGGGCAGGTCCCGGCGCAGATGTTTTTGGGCTGTGTTTCCTGGGAGAGGAAACGGCCGAGCGAGGCATCAGCCGTTTTGTTTTTAAGGGGAAAACAACAAAAAAGAGAACTGCGCAGCCCCGCGCCGAGCCAAGGCGAGGGGCAGCGGGGCCGGGGTCCGTCCCCGGGTGTCCCCGGGTGTGGCGGTGGGGACAGAGCTGGCAGGGGGGCGGCAGTGGCTGCATCCCCCCGGCTCCTCCTGGAGGGTGCTGGGGTGGCCTCAGGCTTGGTGACGCATTTTGGGGTGCCGGGGGACCTGAGCACGCGCCCCGTGTCCCTGCAGGCGCGGTGACATGGGGAGGGCTGCGCTGTCCCCACGCTGCCCGCTGGGGCACGGCGCTGCCGGTGGCCCCCTGCTTGCCCCACGCCTCCCTGGTCACCGCCACCCCGCCTGGAGCCCGTGGCCACCCCCGTGGTGGCAACCCCTGGGGGACGCGAGCCCCCAGCCTCCGCTTTGGAGCCCAGCCTCCCTAAGGCAGCCTCTCCGCTGGCCCCCGTGCCAGGAAGGGCAGGGCCGGCGGTGACGCTTCGTGGGGCTGCTGGCCCTCCTGCCCCGCTCCTCGGAGCTGCGCTCGCCCGTGTCACACGCTTTTGGGGTCCCGAGCCTCACCTGGGGCCTCCCCCCAAACGCCGAGGGCTGGTGGCTCTGTTGCACCCCGGCTTGTTCGGGGGAGCAGAGCCGGAGGGTTCGCCTGGTGCCACCCTCCCGCTGGCTTTGCCATGCCCCGTGGCGAGCCTCGTGCGCCCTGTCCCCGTGGCACCGCAAAACGGTGGCAGCTGTGTCCCCTCAGCCCCGTGCCACCCCTGCAGGAGCAGGGCAGAGCCCCCCAGGTGGCGCAGGAGGGGACGGTTTTGGCACGGATCGCAGCCCCACGGGGGACCGGCGGGCGTCCCCCGCTGGCCAGTCCCATGCGGGGATCCACTCAGTGACCAACTCCTGTGCCGGGATCCCTGCTCTGGGCCAATCCCGTGTGAGTATCGGTGATCCGACCAATGCCACGGGGGGATCCACGTGCTGACCAGTGAGGATCCACCCGCCGACCAATCCCCACGAGAATCCACTCGCCGGCCAATCCCTGCGAGGATCCACCTGCCGACCAATCCCCACGAGAATCCACTCGTTGGCCAATCCCGCGCCAGGAGCCCCGCGCAGACCAATCCCAGCGAAGCCCCCTCCGTCCCAGTCGATCCCCGGGGCCGGTTGGGGTCCCTGGGGGGGGGACGAGGGCCCTGGGGTCCCCCTGCCCTGGGGGCTGGAGCCGGTGCGGGGCTGGGGACAGCGGGGTCCCTGCACGGGGGCACGGTGACCCCACTCCTGTCCGGGGTCCCCGTGCCGGGGCAGGTGGCACCCGGGTGATGGGTGTCCCTCGGGTGGCAGCACCCACGGGTGGCAGCGCCCACGGGTGGCGGCCAGGCTGGGAGAGCGGCCACGGGATGGTCGCTGGGGACGCAGCCAGGCAGGCGCTGGCCTGGCGGGCCGGACGGTGCCGAAACGTTGCCTTTTTAGGTGCTGGAGCACAGCACGTCCCTGCCCGTGGCCGGCCCCGTGCCGAGGCCCAGCGCCCGCAGGAGGAGGCAGAGCAGGGCCGGCCCCGCTCCGGGGCACGCCAAGGTGCCTCTGCTGCGCTGCTGACCCCAAAGAGCCCTTTTCATCCCAAGGCAGGGCCAAGGACACAGCTTCTCCCCCTTCCCCCAGTCCGGGCCGCTGCAACCCCTCGGCCAATTGCTCAAACCCCTTCGGAGCCAGGAGCTGCCCTTATTTGGGTTAAACCAGCTATTTTGGTTCAATCAAAACCAGCCGGAGTTGGAGGCCCCGCAACTTTCCCGCACATCCCCTTCCCGGCTCCGCCCCCCCACCCCCACCAGTGACATGCCACCGGGAGCCCCTGGGGCTGCCACCCTCCCTGACCCTATTGCCACCTTCCTGGTGGGGACACCGGGGCAGGGTCCGTCCCGGCTGGGCTCAGCGCCGTGGGGCGGCTGCGAGGCGTCCCAGCAGCTCTCCGCTGCCTTCCCTTACATGGTCCCCTCGGGTTTGCTGCCCTGAGCCACCACGCTGCCAGGGGACGAGGACTTGTTGCCACGAGGGTGTTTACGGGGACAGCGCTCGGAGGTGTTTGTTGGAAATAGCAGGGGGGGGTGGGAGGGGAGGGATCCTGCGCCGCCGGCGTGGTGCTGGGCAGGGAGACGCGTGCAGGGCGCACGTCCCCGCCGTGAGCTTAACCAGGCGCCCGCGCGTCATCGGGGCGGCTGGCGGGCCCCGGCTGCAGCGGGGCGGCTGGGGATGTCCCCGGGCTGTGCCGCGGTGCCACGGCTCTTGGAGCACTGCGGGTGGTGTTGGAAGTCACTGCTGTCCCCAGGGGAAGGGCGCTGCTGGGGTCATGGGGGTTTGGGGTGGCTGTGGTGGGGTGCTTGGGGACGGCGTCCCCTTGCCTTCGCCCTGCGCTGTGGTCAGTGCTCACGCTTCCCCTTTGCCTGGGCGTGGGGTGAATCCTTTCTGTTTCCGATCCCACCTTGCAGCTCCTCTTGGGTTTTAGTGGCCTGAAACGAGGAGGCGTGCAAGGGAGAAACAGGACCAGGGCGTGCGGGTGCTGCAAGGGATTCACCCCGCAGCGAGCCTCCGGGCTGGGGATCGGAGGAGAGCACTTCCCTCCCTGGGTACCGCCAGCATCTCTTGTGCAACGCGGCCGCGGGGACATGGTGACGCCCAGCCCGTGGCCTCTGCCCTGCTCTGGGAGCGCCTGACATGGGCGCTGCCGTGCCTCGGGGCCGGGCACGTGGCGGGGCCGTGGCACTGGGAAGGGGATGCTCGGAGGAAAGCCTGGGAGCAGCGGGACCTCTGCGCTCCAGTGTCCGCCCAGCTCCTGACTCACCCCCAGCTGCCGGCCAAACCGCTCCCGGGGCTGCCGGCACGTCTTGCCCGCAGCCAGCGGCTTTGCAGGACCCGGCTGAGGGGCAGAAACCCGAAAAGCAGCTGAGCACATTGCCGTGCTGGGGTGCTGACCCCCCCGTTCCTCAGGATCCCCCTGCAAGCGGTTGGGTGCAGGCGCCCCGAGCCTGGCACAACGGGGTGCCCGCAGCGCACCGCGCCCGGGCAGGGTGGGGCTGGGCCGAGGGGGGAGCGTGGCTGGAAACATGCCGTCCTCCCGCGGGGGACTTGTTGCATAAACAGGAGATTAGCTGCGGCGGTGAGAAACGCACGGTGTGAAATTTGGGGTGGGAGCAGGGAGCGTGGCGGGGACCGGGCAGGTGACCGGAGGGGTGCTGAGCCCCGGGTCGGTCCCCTTCAGGGGTGGCGGTGCCACCGCTCTCAGCCTTGTGTTTAGGGGAGGTGATGCACAGCTGGGACGTGGGGTGACACAAAGCTCAGGTGACTGTCCTAGAGAGACAGAGGTCCCCTGCGGGGTGACACGGCACTGGATGCAAGGGGGGAGCCTGGGTGACGTGGGCTGGGCGGCTCCTCTCCACGCATTCTCCGGTGCCACCCCAGCGGTGTCCCGTGGGACAGTGAGTGAGCCACTGAGTCACCGTCCTCTTTGGTAACTGCACTTCCCACCCTCTGCCCAGCTCTTGTGGCTCCACGGGAGGGGACCGTCCTCCCCGTGGCCCCGGGCTCTGCTCTGCGTGTCTCCAACGTGCCAGGGAGCGCACCGGGGTGCGCTGGCTCCCACCGCTGCTCCTGGCACTGCAAGGGTCAGCACCGGCCCGGATATCAGACGGCTCGGGCTTGTTTATCAGAGCTCCTGGGGAAGGGAAAAACAAAAACCGCCACCCAAAGGAAGGGATATGCGTCAGCGATGGGCCTGTGTAACCCACCGGCAGCTGGGCGGGCTGTGCCGCGGGCCGAGGGCCAGTGTTTGCCCGGCCCCGTGAGCGGTGGCGCAGCATCCTCGCTTCCCGCAGCCCGGCCCGGGGGGACCCCCAGAGTCACCGCTGGTGTTTGCTGCGTGCCCGTGCCAGGCAGGGCAGAGCGCTGGGTGTCCCAAAGGCGTGAAGTTTCTGCAGATGTTGTGACAGCAGGCGGCTGGATGCAGGGGGAGCCCGTTGGCACTCCCCAAGTGCAGGATGTGCTCTGCGCCCAACCCTTTACGAGACATCAGGGAGCCCACACGGGCCGTGTTGGAAGCTTGGGCTGGGCTGGTTTTGCTGCCCGGCCTTCACCTTAGAGGAGAGGCCGGGTCTCACGGCGGGGACCTTTAGGAAGGGCTGCGACCTGGGGGGGCGCAGGGCTGGGGTGGGCGGCCGCCCCGCTGCTCCTCGTTCCTCGCATTCCTGGGCAGGGCTGTCGGGCGGAGGGGTCGCGGCGGCAGGAGCCGGGCGGCAGGAATGCAAACACCGGCGGGGGGAGAAGAAAGGCGGCTGTGTATGCTGCGGCCGGGCAAACCTGGCCGGGGGGCACGCGAGACCCCCCTACCTTTCTCCCCGAGCCCCAGCAGCAGGGGACGTGGGGGTCCCTGGGGATGGCGGTGGCCCCATCACCTGCATGGTCCCCAGCGTCTCCCTTTGTCTCCCCGACACAGGGACAGGACAGACAGCGAGGGGCAGGGGGGTGAGGGGACGGGAGCAGGGCTCGCTGTTGCCAAGCCCGGCTGAAAGCTCAGCCCCTTGCTCGCAGCCCCGCTGCCACCAGTTCGGGTGCCTTGGGGACAGGAGGGATGCTTCTGTGCGGCTGGGTCGGGAGCTCGGCTTCTGAAGGAAGGACTGTGCTGCCCGGCTCGGAGTCTGCTCTCTTCTCCTTGAACCCAAGAGCTCGTTTTAGCCAAGCTGGAGAGGGGCAGAAACTTAAAATGTGTTAGGCTCCTGCCGTCCTCCTAAAACTGCCTTTCTGGGATGAGAGAGAGACAGGCGGTGTTGGTGCCTCCTGTGAATGGGAGGAGAGGTGCCGGCTGAGCACAACCCCATATTAGTCATCAGAGAATCCACCAGGGCAGGGAAGTACGACCACGGACACCCCCTGAAGCTTCTGCAGCTGAAGGAGCATCTGGAGCCTGAAAGCTTGGTGCGGAAACCAGAGGGCGGGTGGGCATGCGCCCTACCTGTCCTCAGTGCCCTTGTGTCCCGTGGCGGGGGGAGCGGAGAGGCTTCCCCCATTCCCCCCATCATCTGCCTCGGGAACTGGGGCTCTGGGGGGGCCGGGGTGTGGGGGAACCTGTGTGAGCATCCTTTGGGGGGGGGGGGTGTGGGGCGCAGCGTGGGGCGCAGCGCAGCCCCGTGCCGGCCCCGTCCACGGCGGCTCGCTGCCGGAGAACATTCCAGGGAGGCTGGCGCGGGGCCAGCGCCGCGGGGCAGGGAAAGGGGCCTTTTATGGAAGCGTTTCTGCATTAGAATAAAATCATAATAATAATGCGCAGGGGAAGGGAGGAGGAGGAGGAGGAGGAGGAGGAGGAGGAGGAACCCCTGAACAAAACACGAAGGCGGGACGGGAACGGTCCGGCGGCTGGAGAGGGAGGGGGCACCATTAGGATCTGGCTGCTCAGAGTGGGGTTTTGCCCAAAACCTGCTTTTTGCAGCCCGTGGCAAGGGAGGAAGAGTGGGGTGCAGGGGGTCCCCATGCCATGGTGCTTGGGGACCGGTCCCTGCGTGGTGTTGGACGTCAGAGCTCATCACCTCGATGCATCAGTGCCTGGGACGGGGCAGGGTGTGGCTTAGTGGGGTCACTGCTCCCGGGGACACATGTGGGGAGTAGAGGGGACGAGGTGCCCCGAGTCACAGCCTCTCGCCACCACCAGCATCCCCAGGCCTCCACGGGGCTGCAGCGGCTGCTCGCGGTGCTCCCGGCCCCAACAAACAAGGCGCTGCCTCTCCCAGCGCGGCGTGCTGCTGCTTCCCAGCGCGCTGGGGCGCACGCAAAACCCAAGGTTAATTGTCAGTAATTGCCGCTGGTAATTAAGGTAACAATAGCTGGGCTGTTCATCTGGCGTCTGCAGAAGCGCTCACGAGGCCGGGCTGGGTTTTGTTCCAGGAGCTTGGAGCTGCTGCCATCAGCCCCGCCGTGCCCACCTGGGGCTGGGGCTGCCCGTGCCTGGCCGAGGACGCGTGGCGCGGCCACCGGCACAGGGCGTGGGGTGTCCCCAAGTCCGCCCCTGTCACACGGGAGCCCAGCCGTGACCTCGGGACAGTGCCTGTCCTCCTGCCTGGGGTGGCAGGGCCATGGGCTTGGTGTCCCCATCGCTCCCTGTTGGGTGCTGGCTCTGCCCGGCGGATGCTGTGCCCTGTCCCCTTCCCGTGCCGGGTGCTGCGGGGATTAATTCGTGCCCTCTCTGTTCCCTTGCAGGCTGCCACCCCGTGCTCCCCCGCTGTCAACTATGAGCTGGTAAGTGTCCCCCGCCCCGCTTGGAGCCGTCCCCGGACCCCCGGAGCTGGGGCTTTTAGGGGAGAGGGGCTGGCACAGGTCCTGAGGAGGACAGGCGGGTGGGACGTGACTGGCCTGGGCTCTGGTGTCCCCTGGAGCCGGGGGCCTCCCCTCCCAGCTTGGAGCCGGGGCGGTTTCTTGCACGCCCGGAGATGGCTCTAGCAGATGTGCCTTTGGCTGCGGGCGCCCAAGGCCGCACGTTAGCGTCCCTTGCTATTGTCACCCCCCTTCTTTTGTCCCTCCTGGGGCTGTTTATGAGCAGACGGATGTGCACAGAGCTGGACGGAGGCTCTGGGGCATCTGGGGTGACATGAACCCTTCCCACCCCAACAGCCAGTCCCCTCAGCATGGGGGGAGCAGGGGCTGCAGCCATGCTTCTTGACATGCTGTGCCGGGCACGGCAGGGCTTTGGGCAGCCTGGCATGGTGCCGGGTGCCTGTGCCCCCCAGGGGCCCCAACCGGGCACCCCGTGGCACAGAGGATGCTCAGCATAGTCCCCTGCCAGCTCACAAGGGCAGCACGTGAGCTGGGCCCCGCCGTGGTTATCTGCCCCGGGTTTAGTCTCCGCCTGCACCGCCTCGGGCACTTATCGTTGGCAAAAACGTGTTGGCTTCGAGCTGGGACCGTTACTGCGGCTTCGGGAGGAAATCGAAATGGGTTTGCCCCACTGCCAGGGCTGGAAGTGGCAGGGCTGCCCCCTGCTCAGCGGGGAGGCACAGCCCAGTCCTGGGGTCTGCTTTGTGCCACTGGTCCCAGGACCGAGACCCCCGTGAGCTGCCCAGCTGGGTCCTGTTGCTGTGCCACCCCAAGCCCCCCAAACAGCGGTCCCCAGGCAGCGGGATCTGTCCCCTGCCCCTATACTTGGGGTCTGGACACTCCCCTCCCCTGGCCCCAGCCCCTTTTCAAAGCTCCAGAGGCTGCAGGAGACATCTCACCAAACCTGCCCCTTCCTGAGCATCCCCTGCCGGGGACCCTCCCTCTCCTCCCACAGCACCACATTTATCGCAGGGAGCTGTGCAGAGGGGTGGCCCGTGGCCAGGCAGAGTGCGGGGCTCGTGCCGTTGTTTTCTCCGTCGCATCGTGGCCCTACAACGCCCAGCGCCTGCTTTGGGGGGGCACGGCTGAGGCTGGGGGCTGCTTGTCTTGTTGCAAATCACCGCAGTGCTCCCGGCCCCCCCGCGGGTTGTGGGGTGAGGAGGGATGTGGGAAGCATCCCTTTTGGGGGGTCTGGCCCTGGGGGATGCAGAAGGGGTGTTGGGGTGTGGGTGCCACAGCGGGGCTGGGTGCTCTCCATCCGTGACTGCAGTCCCGTGGGGGACAAGCCGCTGCAAGGCAGGGGGGCAGCATCCTCGAACCCCATCAGGGCTCTGCGTCGCCCCAGTGCCACGCTTGGGTTTCGAGGGATTCCCGGCTTTTAGGAAGAACGGACACGTTCTTCCCACGGGGCCGCGGGCAGGGAAGGAAACAGCACTGTGGAGCGCTTCCTAGGAAGGGCCAGAAATAGCCAGGGGGAACTTCTGACCCCGGCCTCCACTCTATATGTGTGTGTGCATGCGTCTCTCACCCTCTCTCTCCCATTCTCTCCCTCTCTTTGTCTCCTTTCCCTCGTTCCCCCCCTCCTCCTGCCTGTCTGCCCGCAGCCGTCCCCAGGGGAGAGCATCACCCAGCAGGCGGACACCCCGGTAAGTGCCCTGTGCCGGAGGAGGCTGGCCTCCTCCTCGAGACATTGCTGGGGATCTCTCGTGCCTGTCCTCTCGCCGCAAACCATCCCGCTGCCAGAACCCCTCAACCTGCTCCCGAGGCCCCCCCAATGCTGCTGGGACCCCCCAGCCCGGGGCCGTGCCGAAGGTTAAGGGATGTGCCCGGGGCGAGCGGCGGAGGCGGTGGCAGAGCCCAGTGGAGAGGCCCTGGAGAGGAGGCCGGGGCTTTTGCCGCAAAGCCGGCTTTCCTGTCCAAGAGCTGGGGATACGTTATTTAATCTGTGGACATGAAATTGCTAAGACAGTGTAGACAAACGCCCTGCCAAAGTCAACGCAGACGGCTTCCCCCTGCTCGCCTGCCTCCGCGCGCACTGGGGCTGGGATGGAGCGGGCCCCGGTGGGGACGGAGGACGGCGGTTGCCATGAGGAAGAGGAGATGAAAGCCTTCCTCACCTGGGAGGCTGCTGTCCCATCCCTGTGGTGGTTCGGGTCATGTCTCCAGCCCTTGATGAACAGGAGAGAGAGAACCCACGGCTGGGAAAGTCCAGTGGGGAGCCAGGAGCCCTCTTTGCCGGCTTTGCTTCTCCTGGGGAGTTTCCAGGTCTTTCTGCCTCCTTTCTTGTGGCTCATGTCCCCCTGCCAGTGGCTGGAGCCAGGTGGGACCTGTGGGTTTTGGATGGTGCCAAGAGCCTGGGGACATGCAGAGGTGACAGAAGGGGGAGGCAGCTTTGGATGGGGACCCCAGGTCCCTGCTCCTGAGGGTCTCCGCGGCACCAATTGCACCCAGCCCCACCAGCAGGGCTCAGTAACACGGGCACCCACAGGGGCTCGGGCAGGGATGCTGAGCCCCCAGGCAGCTCATCGAGGAGGCCGTTGGCCATCCCAGGCCTCCCACAGAGCTCCACCGGGCACTGTGACCTTGACGGGACCGGCTGGGGACGCAGGAGCCACAGCGGGAGGCGATGTTTGGTTGCACGCCGCCAAACCTGCCCCGGGCTGGGTCGTGCCCCGGGACCCCACAGGGTGGGTGAAGGCTGTGCTGCCGTGTCCCGAGCTGGAGCTGCAGCCCCCCGGAGGGTGGTGGCACATCCTGAAGCTCTGCATCCACCAATGGATGGGGTTCGGGTCCTTCCCAGGACTCGGGAGGTGCTGCCCATGTGAGATGAGCCTTTAAAGGACTCCTGCTTGTTAGCGGGAGATACTAAAACTAATGAGGTGTGAGCGTGTTTTCCCTTAGCGGTTTTTTTTGGAAACTCTGCTTTGTTTTTCGGCTGAGGTCATGAAGTCGCCCAACAAACCGGCTGCAGATGAAATTCTTGAGGCCGGAGAACATGCATAAATAGAAGTTTCCTGCTCTGAGAGCTCAAACATTTCCTCCCGGCGTTCGGCGTGGTGGAGCCGGGGCCAAAGCAAACGGCGGTGCCTGGCCACGCGAGCCTCCTGCGGGCTGCAAGCCTGCCCCGTCCCCTGCTGTCACCTGGTGCCATCGCACTGTCCCCATCGTGCCTGCTGACCCTGCTCTTTGCTGTGTCCGTGGCAGGGATGGCAGCGCGATGGGGTGCTTGGTGCCACCGGGATGCCCCCAGGATGGGACTTGGTGACAGCGGTACCTTTGGGCATTGCAGGGCACTGTGCTGGGGATGGATGCATCAGCCTTAGCATTGCACCTGGGGACGTTCGGCCACTCCAGAGCCACGGCAATAACTCGCTTTTCCTCTCTGGTTCTTTAGGACACCACGAAATCCCCCAGGAGCGGGCAGTCACGCCGCAAAACATCCAGGTAGAGTCCACGTGCACCTCGTGGACCACATGGGGATGGGGACCTGCGGTGGCGGGGACACAACGACACCTGGGAGCAGGGAAAAACCCACGGGAAGCCCGACCCCTGCGTCCCCACCTGTCCCAGCCCATGCCCCTTAACCCAAGTGGCCGTGCCGGGTGGGGAGTGTCACCGTGTCCCCTCGGTGCCACGTCCTGACGGCGGTCCCCTCCCTCGCCCAGGAGCATGAGCGTGACGGCGGCGATGGAGAGCAGCTGCGAGCTGGACCTGGTGTACATCACGGAGCGCATCATCGCCGTCTCCTACCCCAGCGCAGCCGAGGAGCAGAACTTCCGCAGCAACCTCCGCGAGGTGGCCCACATGCTGAAGTCCAAGCACGGGGACAACTACGTGGTGAGGGGCCCTGCCCGCCTGGGCCTGAGGTTCTGCAGGGGATAGGGTGCTGCATCCTCGCCTCTGGCTGGTCTCGACCCCGGTGTGCTGAGCCGGAGAGGGAGACTCTTTGCACTGAGGTGGATGTTTTTTTGTGGGAGGGTTACTGGGGAGGAAGGTGTTCCCTCACTCTGTCTTTCCTCTTCCCTGTAGCTTTTCAATCTATCCGAGCGGAGACATGACATCAGCAAGCTTCACCCCAAGGTGGGTCATGCCTGCGGGGAGCAGGGGGCTTTGGGGGCTGGGGCAGGGGGGGAGGGGGCAGAGGGGGCACAGCTCGGCGTGGTTGTGACCCCCGGCTGTGTCCCCCCCCCATTCCTCTCCCAGGTGCTGGATTTCGGGTGGCCCGACCTGCACACCCCGGCGCTGGAGAAGATCTGCAGCATTTGCAAAGCCATGGACACATGGCTCAACGCGGCGGGTCACAACGTGGTGGTGCTGCACAACAAGGTGGGCTGGAGCCCGTCCCCAAAGCGGGGAGGGACATGGCGGGGGGGGGGGGGCTGCAGGGCTGGGGCTGAGCACGCCAAGGGTTGCAGGGAGCCTGTGGTTTGTGGCTTGGTGTGCGGGGGCCAGCATGGTTGTGTGTGTTTATGTGGGATGGAGTGTGGGTGCTGATGGGTGTCGCCACCCCCATGACGTCCCTTTTTGCTGTCACAGGGGAACCGTGGCCGGCTGGGGGTGGTGGTGGCAGCCTACATGCACTACAGCAACATCTCAGCCAGGTGAGAGCGGTACCTGGCCCTGGGGCAACCCTGACCCACTGCCCCCAGGCGGGGACAGTGCCAGTGTCACCGCCTCCCTTTTCCCCTCACCTACGCCTCGTCCCCACAGCGCCGACCAGGCTCTGGACAGGTTTGCCATGAAGCGCTTCTACGAGGACAAGGTGGTGCCGGTGGGACAGCCCTCCCAGAGGAGGTGGGTCCTGGCGTGTGGTCACAGCCCGGGTTTTGCCCCGTGGTTGTGGCAGGGGGGCCGAGGGCCCTGCCTCGCTGCGGCACAGCCCCCGACCTGCCCGTTCCCCCTGCAGGTACATCCACTACTTCAGCGGGCTGCTGTCTGGCAGCATCAAGATGAACAACAAGCCCCTCTTCCTCCACCACGTCATCATGCACGGCATCCCCAACTTCGAGTCCAAAGGCGGTACGTGCCCCTAGCTCCCCCCAGCCCGGCCCCGTGCAGCCCCCTTGTTCTCCAGGGGCGACGTTTCCCACAATTTCCCAGGCCTTTTGAACCCTTTCCCTCTCCGGTTTTACCTTCTCCCATTTAGCAATGGGGTTTGGGCGGGAGATGCAGAGCCACCAGGGCTCTGGGAGGGGATGCCTTGCTTGGGGAGCATCCAGCTCCAGCCTCCAGCCCCGCACCGGTCCTGCAGCACCCAACCGGGCTCCGGGGGCTCCCACCTTTCCCAGCCCCATCCAGCCCCGAGCATCCCTTTCTGCCCACCCCACCGCAGCCCCAGATGTTGCCCGCGGCTGGCGGCCCCACCGGTGCGGGCTGGCCGAGGCGGGGAGCGGCTGTTTGCCTTGGCTCCTTCCCTGTTTGGATTTCTACCCCGTGACTAATCCCTGCCCCGGCCCCTCCGCCCCGCCGGCTAACAACGCGCCTTCTCTCCCCTGCTGATGTCTTCCAGGTTGCCGGCCCTTCCTGAAGATCTACCAGGCCATGCAGCCCGTCTACACCTCGGGGATCTAGTAACTATCCCTGCCCAGCTCGGGGGGGGGGGGGCTCGCAGCTGGGGGGAGATGGGGACATTCAAGACCAAGTCCCCTGTGGTCCCAGTGCTTAGCCCTTTTGGTTCCCCCCGGCCTTGGATGACAAAAAAGAGGCTCCCGGTTTTCTTAGAGGCTGTAACTGGTTATACTGGGCCATACTGGGCTGGCCTGGGCCGTGTTGCTTGGGGGGGGGCTGTAGTGACTCTGCACATCAGCAGAGGGAGCCTGGGGCTGTGCGGAGCCTGGGGCTGGGGACACCTCTCCCTCCCTGGGGACACAGAGGCGTTCCTCCTCCCGCTGGCCAGAGGGATGCTCCTCCTGCCCCGAGAGCTCCCGTGGGGCTACAGACCGACGTGCCGTGACACGAGGCACCCTCCCAGTGCTGGTTCTCCTTCCCTATAGGAATCCTATAGGGCTGACACCCTGCCAGCCCCCCATCCCGCATCCCCATCCCTTGGGTGTGGAGAAGATCACTGTGAAGAGCCCCCACAGTGGCCTTCCTCTTCATCCCAAGGAAGAGTTCCCCACAATTTCACCTCCCCACTATTTACCCCGACACCATTTCCCAGTGCCGCCACCCGGGGCAGGGTCTGTGCCCCCATTCCCAACCCCACCAGCCCCGGGGTCCCAGGGAGCAGGCACAGGAGAAGGCAAAGGAGCTCATTTCCCCAGCTGCCCGTGTCCCACTGCGGGTCCCCCCAGCGCCTGGCCCCACACCCAGCCTGCAGCGGGGCCCCCTCAGGGGGAGCAGAGCCCCTCGCCTTTGGGGTGCTCCCACCTCACCCCCTGAACTGGGATCTCCCTTCCCTGCCGGCTGAGCGCCCCCATTAGCCGAGATTTACTGCCACCCCAGCCTCGCCTTTCGGCTTTTAATAGACTGTTTATGGGACGCCGGTAATAAACTCCAGGTTTATCTCGCCTGTGAAATCCAACCCCCTTCTCCCCGCGTCCCCCAGCGCCAAACGCTGATGCCACCGCTCGCAGGCAGCCCCCCGGGGTGTTTGTGGGGTGCAGGAGGGGAAACTGAGGCGGGGGGCAGCGCCTGGGACGGAAGGGGCAGGAGGAGGCAGGGTGCTGTGGGGTCTCTGCGCCGCTGCTCGTGTCCACATGCCGTCCCTCTCCGCAGCAACGTGCAAGGGGACAGCCAGACGGGCATCTGCATCACCATCGAGCCCGGGCTGCTGCTGAAGGGCGATATCTTGGTAAGGAGCCCGTCCCCCGCTCGGCCTCCCGGTGCTCCTCGTGTCCCGGGGGATCCCGGTAGCTGGGGGACTCGTCCTTATCTCTGCTTCTCCCGCAGCTCAAGTGCTACCACAAGAAGTTTCGCAGCCCGACCCGCGACGTGATTTTCCGCGTGCAGTTCCACACGTGCGCCGTGCACGACCTGGACATCGTCTTTGGCAAGGAGGACCTGGACGAGGCCTTCAGAGGTAACCGCGCTGCCCGCCGTGGCGTCTCCCTCCTCCCTTCTGCCACTTTTCAGCTCCTCCTGCGGCCCTGAGGCTGCTCCCATTGCTGGGATGTCTGGGCACCCCGCTGATGGGGAGTGCAACCCATCCTGACTGGTGACAGCATCATCCCAAATCTGGGCATCGTTGCCCAAGGAAAACCTTTACCAGCTCCTGCCCCTGAGCTGGCCGGGGCAGCTTCGGGCACATTTGGGGTGCTCGTCCGTGTGTGGTTGGTGGGACAGATGGGGATGGTCCCTTTGCTCTGCTCTCTCCCTGCCAGATGACCGCTTCCCCGAGTACGGGAAGGTGGAGTTCGTGTTCTCCTACGGCCCCGAGAAGATCCAAGGTACGGCCGGCTCACCCTGCGAGGAGGACTCCCTGCCCCAAAAAGCCCAGCCCTAGGCACGCTCTCAGTCCATCTGCCTGTCCCCAGGCAACCCCAAAAGCCCCAGCCAGCAACGTACACCTTATCTGTGCGTCCTGATGTACTCCCCAGCCCATCCGTCCCTCTTGGTGCCCCCATTCCTATATTTATACCCTGGGTCCCCCTCCAATTGTCTCCCAAATGCGGGAGAAAGCCCCATCCGTGACGCTCCTGCCTTACCCCACGTGCCTCCCCCTTTTTCCCTCGTCCCATCCCACCCATGCCGTCCCGACCGACCGTCCCTCGTCCTCCCAGGCATGGAGCACCTGGAGAACGGGCCCAGCGTCTCCGTGGACTACAACACCTCCGACCCGCTCATCCGCTGGGACTCCTACGAGAACTTCAACATCCAGCGCGAGGACAGCGCCGAGGGAGCCTGGGCCGAGCCGCCGCTGCCTGCCAAGCACCTGGAGAAAGGTCAGGGCCGCGGGTGGCTGCCGGGGCCACCAGGATGTTGCTGTGCCTCGGTTTCCCCTTGCTGGGGATGAGGACGCCTCACTGTCCCCGCACTGTCTGCTTGGAGCTGGGAGAAGGCCCCCGAGCCCCTGCTTGGCTGCTGCATGTTGGCTGCCCTCGCCTGCTCGCCAGGGACAGGGCGTGCTTGTATTTTATATATATTGAGGGTGCCGGGCCCGCGTCCTGGTGGCCAAAGCACCTGTGGCCGAGCAGATGCCTGAACTTTCCTGGCCTGATCCGCACAGACGTCCCCGGGGCAGGGACAGCTGCGGTCCCCGGCGTCCCTGAAGGTCACTGGCTGTGCCGGGTGGGAGCCTGGGTGGCTTCACCTGTCCCGTCCCCGCAGGGGTCTCGTCCTGGCAGCTGCCTCCTGCAGGCTGCCTTTGGGGTGGGGGCGCACAGCTCTGCCCCTTGTGGGGTCTCCATGGAGTAAGGGGACCCCCCGATCCTCCTCCCCCTGGCTTTTGGTGGAGAGCCTCCTGTCTGGGTGGAAACAGGGAGCCAGCACGGTTTTGCTGTCTCTTTCCCCCCTCTCCAGCTCGGTTTCCTTCCTCCCTTTGCTCTCGGCGGCTCCAGCGGGTGGGCAGGCCGGCGGGGCGGCCACGGGAGCCGGGGCCCACGTGCACCATGGGGGCCGGGATCGGGGCCGGCGGTGTGCGAGGCGGCGGTGCGAGGGGTCCGTGTTTATGGTTGTTCTGGCCTTATTTGGGCAGGGAATCGCACGCCGGCATTTTTGGCACACCAGGCGCGAGCGAGCGGCGGCGGTGGTGGGGCGGGGGGGGGGACCGAGGCTGGCACGAGGTGTGGGGGGGGGACGGGACCAGAGCCGGGGTGGGATCAGCCGCCGCGCCGTTCCTTTGCCACTGCCGCTCCCCGCCGCCCGGCGAAGGCTCCTGGAGGAGGCGGCAGCCAGGGAAGTCGGGATCACCCGCGAACCGGTGGGTTCCCCCCCCCCGCGCCGCGTCTCCACCGGCCCCTGCACCCGCCACCCTTGCCGTGGCTCTGCTTGGGGACCAGGCTGGGCACCGAGGGGGTGCTGAGCTGGGTGGGGGGGGGGGGGGGGGGGGGGACTGGTCCCAAGGGGCAGGAGGATGGCAGGGGGGCTTTGAACCCCCATGTCTGGCTTTCTGGCACGGAGGGTACCCAGGCACGGGCTGCTCCGCGAACCCCCCTGCTGGCCTCCTCCAGGTCCCTGCTGCCCGCCTGGCCCGGGCTGCCCCATGGGAGTCTGTGAAAGCGGGGTGTGCCGGGACACCCCCGTCCCCATCCTGCCACACGTCATCTGTCCCCGCGTGGCACAAGCGGCTGGTGGCTCCGCCTGCCCTCCTTCGTGCTCCTCAGCGGGGCTGTGGGGTTGGTGCTTGCTCCGTGACGAGTTCCCACCACCGTCCTGGCAGCAGTCACTGCTGTGGTGGGTCTTCCCCGTGGCTGTTTTTGGGGTTCACACGTCCCCGGTCCAGGGTGGATGAAAGATTCGTTGCCTCTCCTGGCGGGGCCAAGCTGTAGCAGCGCTGCTGCTTTTGCAGCTTGCTGGAGGATTGCTGCCGAGGAAGTTTTGGGGCAGGTGGGCAAAGCTGGATACATAATGGTGGTGGCGCAGAGTGGGGGGACACCAGGCTCGGGACAACCCTGGGGCAGTGCGAGGTGGTGCCAAAAGGCCACGCATGTGTCTCCAACCCAGCAGCTCCCCATAACCACAGCCCCTTGGACCCACTTGCCCCGCTGCACCCGTTGTCCATCCTTCCCCTGCCTCCCTCCTCCGTACCAGCCCCGGCCCCGCTGCAGGCCAGCCCTGCCCGGCCCCGCTTTGTGCCGAGGCTGGGACCGGGGCTGCCGAGGCCGGGCCAAGCCCAACATCTGCAGGGGACTTGCTAAATCCCCACCTGAGTAATGCTGCTGGCGCCGGGCTCGGCCGCGCTCATGCGCGTGCGCTCCCCTCCTGGTGTACCCTTTGGCCGGGACGGAGGGGATGGGATGCCTGGGGGGCACGGACGGGTGGCACCAGCTCCCCAGGTCAGCCCTGGCTGCGAAACCTCCTGGGGTTATGCCGGTACCCTCCTCCTCCTGCTTCATCTCCCCGTCCCGTGCTGGGAACAGGGTGGCGGACACCAGTGCTGCATCTTTCCGTGGGTCCCCACGTCCCCAGAGGGGGTCACTGCCACGGGTTTGTCCCCGCTGCGGTGGGACGGGCATCTTGCTGGGCACCCCCATGGGGAACATCTCCCATGGCGGGGCCGGATCCTGCCTCCAGGGGGGCCACCAGGATGGACGGGGAGCGCGGAGGAGCGGGCGAGCCGGGGCGCGCGGAGGCGAGGAGCCAAATGGGCCAGGCCGGGGCTGTTAAAGCCATCGTGGAGCTGCCGGGCTGCGGCGCTCCCCCCGCGGCTGGCTCCGTCCCCTGGCCGGGCTCTGCGGGGAGGGGAGCCGCTGGCTCTGCTCTCGCCTTCGCCAGCTGACTAAAGCCGAAGGAATCCGCTTCCCCCTCCCCAGCCCGCCCATCTCCGCCGCCCTGCGCTCCGACCGCTGCGAGGTAAGGGCTCGGCGGGTGGGTTTTTGGGGGGCACACAGGGCTCTCACCCTGCTCCGGGGCAGCAGGGACCCAGCTAGGCTGGACCTGGGTCCGTGGGGAGGCTGTCCTCCTTTCTTCGGGTTATTCCCCATGGGGGAAATGCTGGAGCATCCGTGGGCTCGGCTGGATGTTTGGGCTGGGCATGCGAGCCGGCAGCTGCTTGCGAGGCAGGGACTGTCCTCTGACCTGATATTTTGGGGTGGAGAAGCGGGGACTGCGGGGCTCCGGAACAGCAGGGCTCACACCAGGGATGCGGGCTGGGTGCCCGGCAGGCACTGGAAGCTCAGCCCCTTCTCTTTCTCCTTTAAAGAGTCCTTAAAGTCAAAACCTTCTGGGGCAGGTGTGCATGTTTGGGGTCCTTGGCCTGCCCTCCCGTGGGTGCCCAGAGCTGTGGGACCTGGGGGAAAAAAATAAAAAGGTGTGAAGCGAGCAAAACAAGGTTTGCAAGGATGCTAGCTTGGTGCGTGCCACTGTTTGGAGGACACGGGGCTCTGAGTTGGGGGCCTGGCTGGAAATGAGAACGTGGGAAATGTTCATTTTGGGGGGAATGGAGTGGAGGGAGCCTTGCATTTTGGATTGAGCTGGAGAAGTGAGGGGGAAGGGGGTTTCTGTCTCACCCAGCTCCCAGACAGGACCCCGCCGTGTTCGAGTGCCGGCCACCACCACCTGGGCTAGCGAATTGGAAAGCCAGCATGGGTTTTTGTGGGGTGCAGGGACTGGGGTGCCCTACGTGGCCCTGAAGCAGCGCTGTCCCCTGCATGCCGTGCAGGCTGGCACGGCTGGGGGCAGGGATCGTGTGCGGTGGCGAGGGCTGGGAAGGGGATTTGCAAAACTGGGTCGGGTTTGGCAGATGGTGTGGCCACTGGAAGGGGTCAGGGGCTTCGCCGCCAGGGGTTTCTGCTCCTCTTGAGCTGGGCGTTTATTTGTGATGGAGAAACTCAGGACTCCAGCAAAACTTCTGGGTCTGCAGTCCCCCCTCTGCCTCTTCAAAGCATCCTGGGGGGCCCGAAAGGACACCCCCCTCCCACCCAAAATGTGTCCTAGCTTCCTGGGGACAGGTGTGACATGGCGTGGGAGCTGGGCAGGGCTGGGGGGCTCAGGCTGGGGGGTCCCCAAGGGGCTGGGGTCTCCTCCAGCAGGGAGATGCTCTGTGCCTGGTTGGGGGGTGGTCAGGCCGTCCGTCTCGCTTTCGGGGAGGATGTCCGTCCGTCCGTCCGTCCGTGGTGCCTAGGAAATGGTTAATGCGCTGCAGCACTGCCCGTGGAGGAAGTAGTTAATATTCATAACTAGAAGCCGTCTGTCTGTCCGTCCGGCGGCTGTCCTCCCTGCACTCCCTGCCCTCCCTCTGTGGCATCTTGCCCCTCGCCGGGTTAACCGGGGCTGGGGCTCGGTGCCGGCAGCCCCCAGCCACCTCCCCGCTGCCTCTCCCCGGTGTGGCCTGGGCGGAGGGGAGGGATCCGACACCTCCTCGCCTCCAGCCTCCTCCGTCCTCGCCTCCAGCCTCCTCCGTCCCATCCCTCTGCCTCCTCTCCTCCGTCCTCCCCTCGCTCCCCGCCGCTGCGTCCAGCTCCTGGGGCTGAGCCCCCCTCCGGTCCCCCCTTTGCGCTCGGGGTGCCCCGAAGTTGGCCCCGGGGACGCGGCGCTGGGGAGGGAATAGCTCTGCATAGAGGGAAAGCAAAGCCAAAGGGACAAACGCCAGCCAAAGCCAGCCCCAGCCATCGGCTCCTGTCCTGGACGGACACACGGAGCCGGCTGCGGACGCCGCTCGAGCTGCCGCCGCGCCAGCTCCCCTGGAAGGCTCTGGTGCTGGAAGGAGCGAAGGAAAGGGATTTTGCCGCCCGCTCCTTCTCTTCGCCTGGGATCTTTTCTTCCCTGTGCCCTTTGGTAAGTCCTGACTCTGCTTTTCTTTGAGCCGGACGGGCTGGGGGTGGAGGGCTGGGGCAGGGGGGGGGATTTATGGCCGCGGTGACCCCTGGCTCAGGGGCTGGGATTACTTCTTGCCATCTTATCTGGGCACACGATGAAACCAGAGCTGGGGAGGGGGGGGTGCTGAGCTCTTCCCGTGGGACTCAGCCTGGCTCCTCCATCCTACAGAGGGTCCTGAGACCCCACGGACCTGCCTGGAGGCAGAGGCAGCAGGTGGGATGCTGCTGGACTAGGGGAGACGCGGCGGTGCCCCAGCCTCATCCTCTACACGAGCGCGGAGCCCCGGGCGGGATTTGTGCCGGCGCATGGTGCTGCGAGGTGCACCCCGCTAGGCGTGAGGGATTTGGGAACGGGGGGTCCTTCTTCCACCCACCGGGCTAGCCCCTGTCCTCTTGCCACTTGTTGTAGACCGGGTTTGGGGTTTTCTCCCGGTCTGAGCTGCTGGGTGACGAGGAGGGAGAGGGCAGAGCATCGCTGTGCTGGGGAGGCGAGCGGGGCCATAGGGCCGGGCTCGGCAGCTCCCCCAGGCTCTCCCCAAGCTGCAGCAGGGGCTGAGCCTGGGCAAACCTGGCCCTGCCAGGCTGGAGCTGCGCTGACCTTCAGGGACGGAGCCTGACCTTGTGGGGAGCTGCAACCGCGTTGCAAATGGGGACCTGGCGTCCCGCTGTTTTGGGGACATCTGCACTGCCTGAGGCAGCCCGTACCCCTTCCCTTGTTGCTTTCTGGGGGAGTTTGCTCAGCTTCTCAGGTGACGAGTGACAGGCAGCTGTCACAGCGTGGCCCAGGGGTGGCGTGGGGAGGTGGCAGGGAGCAGCAGGCAGTCACCTCTTGTCATCAGAGCCCAGGGGATGCGTGGGGACAAGGACGGGGTGCGCAGGCAGGTATGGGGCAGAACAGAACGGGGGACCAGAGGGGGCCTGACTAAAGGCCCCTTCCTCACTTGGTGCTGCTTTTGGGGGTCACCAAATCCCCGTGTCCCCGTTTAACTGGAGGGTCCAGGGTGGGTGGGACCGGGCGCTTGGAGCTCTGTCGCCCCGCCACGAGCTGTGCCCCGTGCTGACCCCGCTTTCGAGACGTTTCGCCCAGCCGTGGGGCGGTTCCCAGCCTACAGCCTAATTAAAGCCTTTCTCATCTATTTTTTCCCTCGGAGCCACGTGCTTTCATTTATATTTATTTATTCCCTTTTCCTTTCCATTCCCTTGCCCTATTTATCCCAGCCCCCCTCGGCTCTTGCCCTATTTCCCGGGACTGGCCAGCACCCGCTGCTGCCATCAGACGGGAGGGCTGGGCGATGTCCTGACTCCAGCCGATGTCTCAGCCTCTCCGGCGTTGACGCGGCCCCTGGACACGCTGCTTTTTCCTTTCTCCCTCCCCTGGAAGGGATTCCCTCCCTCTTTTCCCCCTTTCCCTGCTACGGGAGGGGTGGCCGACTCGACCGCTGCCGGTTCCTGGCTACGCTGGGCGCACCGAGGAGTGCCGAGCCTCCGGCAGAAGTCGCGGACACATCCTCATCCCTCCACGCTGGGTGCCCGGAGGAGACCCCGCTGTCCCTGCTGCCCTGGGGCATCTTCGAGGCCAGGGCTCCCTGGGCTGCCAGCAGGGAGCCGGGAGCGGAAAATCGGCATCAAGGGGGCTCTTTCCGGGGCGGGAACAGGCCGGCTCGGTAGGTCGTGTGCCGGGCGGTATTTATGGCGAGGAGGGGTCGCGGCGGAGGGCGAGGGTGTCCCCGCGGGCAGGCAGGGACCCGGTAAGCTGTCCCCGCACCCCGGCTCGGGGGCTCTCTTTCGGAAGTGTTTTGCTCGCAGATAGGAGCGCTCTGATTTCACACTATCGCATTAGGGCCGTCTTCCGCTCCTGAGTCAGCTGCCTGGCCCCCGGCCAGAGAAGAGTCATTTTTTCCTCCAAAAGAAAGTGTTTAATGCTGCTCGCAGCCCCTTCCAGGAAACCTCGGCGGGGAGCTGGAAAAACAAGAGTCTGCAGCCCAGCCGGTGCCGTGCGTGCTGCTGGGGGGGGGAACGGGCACAGCGAGGGGGGGCTGTCCTCAATGCCACCCTGGTGGCTGGGCTCCTGGGGACCTCACTGCGTCCCTGAAAGCTGGGCAACCTCTTTGGGAAGCTTTAGAGGGTGAAACTGGTGGCTGTGGGAGCTGGGGAGCTCGGAGCAGGATGTGTGCCCTGCGGAGCTGGCTGCGGGGTGTCCCGGTGGGGTTGTTGGGTGATGTTGCTTCGAGCTGTGGGGTGTCTGGTGCCTCCCCAGGGAGGAGACGCCGTGTGCTCAGGGCTGGGCAGAAATGCTGCTTGTGTGGGAGCTCTGGGGAAGTGTCCGGCCGTGAGAGAAGGTCCGGAGCAGATCCACCCACCCTGAAAGAACAGAAAGGGTAGGAGCCTTTCTGTAGCCAGGGAAGAAAATGTCAAGGATGCGTAGCTGGCTGGGTCTGTGCATCGTCTGGGAGGGGAGTGGGAGGTTGGAGCACATGGGAAGGGGAAAGGTGGGTCCTTGGTTCAACTGCCCTCCGTCCCTGGGCTGAGAACATCCATCCAGCTGGAGGCACAAAGAACCGTGAGGCCAGATCCCCACTGCCTCCCCCTGTCTCCTAAGGCTTGTGTGTGTGCACTGCCACAGCCCCCGCTCTCCCCCCGATGCCCTGTGGCCATTTGGGTGCAGGCTGAGCCCCGCAGAGCCATGGGGCAGCGGTTAGGCAACAGCCCACGGTACCGGCAGCCCTGACCCTCCCCATCGACGGGCCCAGGAGGAGAACTGCACGGACTTTGCACGGCCCCGGGGGGGTGTTTGCTGGATGTCGGCGGAGCATGTGGTGCTTGCGGGGCAGGGAAGGACGGCGCGCAGAGCCAGGGCCGTGCAGCCGTGGGGGCACGGGGAGGGGGTCCGGCCCCGGTGTCTGTGCATGGTGGCGCCTGTGGGATTGCGGAGGGTGCAGAGGAGACGGCGATGCTGGTAGCTATGCGTTACGGCGGCACGGAAGAGATCGAAACCACCGGCTAATGGGACCCATTAGCTCCGTGCAGCGAGCCAGCCATTGATCTGGGGTCTCGTGTTCGTTTCTCCCCTTGCAGAGGTTGGGCACACGCAAGGGCCCCTGGACGGGAGCCTCTACGCTAAAGTGAAGAAGAAAGACTCCCTGCACGGCAGCACCGGCGCCGTCAACGCCGCCCGCCTCCCTCTTTCGGCAACTCCCAACCACGTTGAGCACACGCTGTCGGTGAGCAGCGACTCGGGCAACTCCACCGCCTCCACCAAGACCGACCGGACGGATGAGCCGGGGGCACCCGGGGCACCCGGCGGCCACACGGTGCTGAGCCCCGAGGAGAAGCGGGAGCTGGACCGTCTCCTCGTCGGCTTCGGCTTGGAGAGCGCGGCGCCCATGCACAACCACGCGCCCGGCCCCGTGCCCGCGCGCGCGCCCGCCGTGCCGGGTCGCCACGTGGTGCCGGCCCAGGTGCACGTCAACGGCAGTGCCGTGCCGCTGGTGGCCGAGCGGGAGACGGATATCTTGGACGACGAGCTGCCCAACCAGGACGGGCACAGCGTGGGCAGCCTGGGCACGCTGTCCTCCTTGGACGGCACCACCACAGCCAGCGAGACCGGGTACCACGAGGCACCGCGGGTGGGCAGCCTCTCCTCCCTGCCCAACGGGCCGGCGAGCTACAACGGGGCTGAGAAGATGCTCAAGGAGGGGCTCTACGAGGTCGAGCCGCTCTCCAACGGCACCTACCCTTACGGCAACCAAAACGCCCTGGTGGGCCACCACCTCCGTGACCCGCTGGCTCACTTGCGGCCCTCGGCATCTGCGCAGGAGCACCTGGCCGCCTACCCGCAGCGGCCACCGGCCACGGCCTCCCCAGGCTGGCTGCAGCCCCCGGCGCCCCAGCCGTACCTGTACGGCTACGACCTTCCCGGCGCCCACCGCTCGCAGTCCTTCCCGGCCGTCGGGACGGCTAAATACGAAGCGAACCCGGCACTGCCCCAAGCCCCTGCTCGCAGCACCAGCAGCCGGGAGGCCGTGCAGCGGGGCTTGAATTCCTGGCAGCAGCAAGGCGGCAGCCGGCCACCTTCCCGGCTGCAGGACGGCGGCTTGGAGAGCCACAGCCCCAGCCTGTCCAGCTGCAGCCCCCAGGCCAGCCCGCTGCAGCTGGTGCCCCCGCACAGCCACAGCATGCCCGAGTTCCCCCGGGCGCCCTCCCGCCGGGAGATCGAGCAGTCCATTGAAGCGCTCGATGTCCTCATGCTGGACCTCGCGCCCGCCGTCCACAAGTCGCAGAGCGTCCCTGCGGCTGCCTGCCCGGACAAGCCGGCCGCCTTGCTCTCCTCGCTCTCGGCGCAGCCGCTTGCCAGCCACTATGCCCAGCCGGCCCCGCAGGTGGCCCAGCCGAGGTCCTTCGGCACCCCCGTGGGCTCTGATCCCCTGGCCAAAGCCTACTCTCCTGGCCCAGTAGCTCCCATGGGACGAGGCATGATGGAGCCAGACTACACCGTGCACGAGTACCGGGAAACCTATACACCCTACAGCTACCAGCCGGTGCCGGAGCCGAGGAGTTACGGCCATGCCGTTGCGCCGGCGAGCGTCCTCCCGCTCAGCACCTCGTATAGCCCCGTGGGGTCCCAGCAGCTCCTCGTCTCCTCCCCACCGTCCCCCACCGTCCCCGCACAAAGCCAGATGCCCCCCAAGGGACTGGAGAGCTACGAAGACCTGTCGAGATCAGCGGAAGAACCCTTGAATCTGGAGGGCCTGGTGGCCCACAGGGTGGCAGGTAGGACGCTTTGATTCCTTGGGGGGGTGGAAGGTGGCGCGGGGTCCAGCTCGGCGGTGGCACCATGCGTGGTGGTGACAGGGACGGGGGACGGTGACTCCTGGTCCGTGCCAGACCCAGGCTGAGCCCATGGAAGGGGCAGCCTGTGCTGCTCGTGGAGAAACCCAGTGCAGCTCGCCATTCTGGGGGGAATGATGCGGCCCCCCACCCTACAACAGGGCAGGAATGGGCAGCAGCACCTTGCTGACGGCGATGGCTCTGTGCCGCGGAGGAGAGGCTGTGCTCCAACTCCCTGCCTGCCCTAGGCTCCGATTTGGGGTTTTTCAGGGACACGGAGGGTCCCAGCTCCCTGGGAAGGAGCTGCCGTGGCTCTATGGCACCACGGGTGCCCTCCCTCCTGCTGCTTGAGCGAGCAGTTGTTTAATTGTGGAGCGACATTTGGGAAGGGTTCGGGGATGTGTCCAGGCTCGGGGCCAGCTCGTGATGCTGGGGCTTGGCAGCTCCGTCCGTTCCAGCTCTGCGCTCAGTCCAGAAACTCGCCCGGTATTAGAGGGAGGGGGAAGAGGCTCGGCTGGAAAAATCCGACAGCACCAACCCACCCGGCGCTGGGGCTGAGTCACCGCTGCCCCAGGAGGGGGGCAGCGCTGGGGGGCAGGATGGGGGGCGCTGGAGGCGTTGGGGGCAGTTGGCATCCATCTGAACCCTGTTTTGGGGGTTCAGGCCCTGAGAGGTGTTCAGGGAGCCAGGGCAGACAACAAACCCAAGGACACTGGGATGCCCAAACCGCGCGCTGTTTCTGGGCTGAATGTTTTAATGAGAAGATCCCGCATGTCCCCAGACCCATTGAACAGCTACGGGGAAGGAAAAAAATAGCATGGAAAAAAGGAGAGCCCTCAAAGGAGGCTTTGGAATGAGTGGGAAACGGTTGCTTGGTGTCTGTTGAAAATCCTGCCCCCTGTGCTGGGGCCGGGGAAGGGTCCTGGATGGGGTGCTGGGCTCGGTCCCACCCCGCAGCCACCGGGTGTCCCAGGCAGGAGCGGCGTGCAGGGACGGTCCCAGCCCACGTCCAACTGTCCCCCTTGGAGCCTGTCCGTCTGTGCCAGCGGGGACAGGGCGGGTGGCCGGCCTGACCTCTGGCAGGAACGAGGTGTCCCCAAGGCAGCACAGAGCTGGAGGCTGACGGGAGCGGGGCACGGCCGGGTTTGTTTGCATTCCCTGCTGCTATAAACTGCCTGCACGGCCTGGAGCAGCCAGGAGGAGCGTCCTGCACTCCCTCTGTCCCCAGTGGGGAGAGAAGCCCAGGTCCTGCCACCCCTAAGTCCCCGTCCCCTCCCAGCAAGGCAGCCATCCCTTCGTCTTATGATGGGGGGACCTGCCCGGTGCCGTCCCCAGGGGGACGTTGGCAGGGCATCAGTGGTGTTGCACAAGGCCACGTGTGGCTGGGAGCCACCGTTTATTCCCCCTGGGGGTTTAAGCGGAGCTGGGGTCGAGGTGAAGCAATGTCCCTGCACTTTGGGTGATGTGACAGCACTTCCAAGTGGGGCCTGAGCTCCCTTGGACCCCGAGCAACCCCAGGCTTGTCTTCTGGAGCCCAACTAATTTTCTCTTGTTTTCTCTCTCTCTGTCTCCCTTTTGTATCTTGTGACATTTGTCCTGTCTGCCCTCTCCTCTCCCTGTGGGGGGCTGTGTCTGTCCCCTGTGACCCCCACCCTCCTTGCACCCTGTCCTGGTACGCTGGCAGAGTACAACGCCAAGCTCAGGGACCTCAACAAGAGCACCAAAGCCCCCCGTCCTCCTCTGAAACAGCAACGGTCCTTCTCCTCCTCTGGTTCGTTCAGTCCACCTCCCTCCTTCCCTCTCCTCACGCCTTCCTCCTCCTCCCTTCTTCCTTCTCTTCCCTCTTTCCTGCTCCCTTCTCCCTTCCCTCTCACCCTCCTTCCCCGCATGCCGAGTGCTCCGTGTGTTGCATGGACGTGGGATGGAGGGAGGACGATGCTCAGGGCCCCCCTCCACCTCCTCTGGTGGACTGGGGAGCCCCTGGCCCTGGGTTCACACCCCCATTCCCATGGCTTTGTGTCTCATTAAGGCCTGGCACATCACTGGTGGGGTTTCCTTGCTGTGAAGGATCCAGATGCTCTCTCCAACCCCCCTGAGCTTTGCCTCTCTGGCCAAGGCTCTCCCCTTGGGGAGGAAGGGCCAGGAGCAGCTGAGCGTCCCCTGGGTGATACGTGCTGGGGACCCGCTCGGTGGCCGGCTGGTTTGCACCCACCCAAGGTGGGGAGAGCAGGAGGATGGAGGTGGCGATGGGCTGGCAGCCGAGAGCTGGGCTCTCCAGGTCTCTGGGTCACCTTCTCTCCCTGCTTTGGGTTTCTCCCCAGGAGGACTGAAGAGGCTTGAAGCCTCCAAGTCCTTGGCACAGGGTAATGTGACCGAAATGCTCCTGGGGTTGTCCGCAGCCGGGCTGGACTCTGGTCCGTGGTGTGGCCCTGAATTCATCCAGGGATGGGTTGGGAAATTGAAGGCGCACCCTGAAGCACGCGGCTTGCAGCAGGGACCGTGCGTCAGCCCTGCAGTGCTTTTTTTGGGGTGAAACATAGGTGGTAACATCCATGAGGTACCCCAGGACAGAGAGGGGGGGAGCTTGGGGAAGGGGCGGCGGTGTGGGATGCTGCTGTCCCCCAGTTTGGCTGCTCTGGGTGTGCCGTCACCGGGACACTCCGCTCCTGCAGCCCAGCGAGGCGTCCTTGGGGAGCTGGTGCTCGGCTGAGCCGGGCTGTACATCTGCAAGGGGGCACAGCATGGGGGGAGAGAAGGGTTTACTTTTCAGGCGTAGTTTCCAGCACATAAATCACCTGGGGGTCGGCGAGGCTGTGCGTGGAGCCTGGGTTTCCTCCAGGCTTCGCTCTGAGCAGCCTGTGAAGTTTCCCACTCTCCGCGCCTGAACAATGAGTCCCTTTTTTCCCCTCCTCCCTCCCCTCCCCGCCATCCCCGTCTGTTTTCCATTTCTGGGGAGCGGAGCAGCGAAAATCCCGTGAGCTGCCGGGTGTCCTGGGCACTGGGGCAGGAGCTTGGCCACAGGGGCTGGCTCCGTGCCGCCCCTTGTCCCCCGCCGCAGCCTGGGGACCTGGGGACACCCCAGCACAGCACAACTGGGGAACACAGCCCCAGGGTGCAATGTGCTCCCCAAATTAAAAAAGCCAACCAGTGCAGGCGTGAGCGAGTGGAGGAGCCCAGCCTCTGCCTCTCTGCAATGCAAGGAGCAGCGCAAAAGGTTTGGGGTGGCCCTTCACCATGCTCTCGCCTGCCGCACGGCTTCCCGGAGACCCTCCGGGTCCCCCCCGTCCCCACCAACGTCTCTTTTAGCTGCCGGCCCCCGAGCACCTGCAGAAGGGATCGGGGAGTTGTGTTTCAAAGCTGCTCTTAGTGGAATTTTCCAGGCCGCCTCCGCGGCTTGAGCCAGCCCCGTTGGCTCGCGTCCCCCGCCTCTCAGCCGGGCCGCTGCTCCCCAGAGCGGTGATTTTATTGTTGCTGCCATTAACTGCGCTGATTAGTTCGAAATGCACCCGGGCCACCTCCCTCCCTCCCTCCTTCTCTCCCTCCCTCGCTGCCAGCGGAGCTGTGAGGCCACATCCGTGGCGCTGAGCAGGCACAGGGGTGGATGGAGGAGAGGTCAGCGGGTGCGAGGCGCCGGTCCCGCGCGGAGCCCTGCAGGGCAGGGGAAGCAGCTGATGGCCGGTCGTCCTCTGCGAGCCCGTGGGAAAGGAGTTGGTGTTTGAGAAGTGCATTTCCTGGAGCGTGGTGCTGGCCTCTTTCTTTCTTTCTTTTTTCTCCTTTTCTCTCACTTTTTTTTTTTTCTTCGCCGCCACGACGCCTCTTAGCAGGGCGCATGGGAAAGGCAGAGGGGACGGTGCTGTCACCTGTAGCTCTGCCCCCATTCCTCAGCTTTCTCCCAGCCCACTGGGATCACTGGTGTGACCTACCCAGACCCAGGCAGCCAGCACAAACCCGCGGTGACTTGCTCCCTTCTCTTTTTCTGCTCTGCAAGACCCCGAGTGCTCTGCTGAGCAGCGTCCCCTTCTTCTCGCTAGCGGGGCTGGCTCCCCAGGCTGCTCGCAGGCTGCTCGCAGGATGCTCGCACCCCTCACACCCGCTGCTGGGGGATGCTCTGTCCCCAAGCTCAGGGCTCGTGGTGCTTGGTAGGGCTAACGCAACGAGCCAGCCACTAGCCACAACCCTGGCTTGCTTTTTCCCTTGTCCCTGTGCCGCTGCTGTCGAGCAGATCTGAGCCAGCTTAAAAGCAGCTGGGCCAGGGGTTTGGTGCTGCTATGGGACAGGAGCAGGTGAGTGCTGAAGCTGCCACCTCTGCCGGGCAGATCCCCCTTTCCAGACCCTCTCGGATCAGCCCCGGAGCATCTCCCACTGGTCCCCATCCCGCTGGCCCCTCCTCACCGCCCTCCTGCCCTGTGCTTGCCTGCAGGGGTGCAGTCCCGGGAGAAGCCCCCGGAGGAGAGCGCCGTCCCTGCCCGACGGCGAACCCCCAGTGACAGCCACTATGAGAAGAGCTCGCCGGAGCCCAGCTCGCCCCGCAGCCCCACCGTCCTCTCGCCCGAGGTGGTCAGCACCATCGCGGCCAACCCTGGAGGGAGGCCCAAGGAGGTGTGCAAGGGGTACCGCTGCTGGGGAGGCTGGCGGGGAAAGGCTGCCTCCAGGGAGGGGGAAGGCTTGGAGGTGGCTCTGGGACTTGTGGCATCCGCAGCATTATTGGGGATTAATGCTGCTTTTTGGTTAGCAGGGAGGAGGTGAAAGCTTTCCTCCTCAGGGGGGGTCCCGGAGGTTTGTGCCCGTTGTATGGATGGGGCCAACCCTTTACCCCACTCTCCCCCCAGCCTCACCTCCACAGCTACAAGGAAGCCTTCGAGGAGATGGACGGTGCCTCCCCCAGCAGCCCAACCTCCGGCG